>NC_056764.1:11537500-11837500 GCF_018687715.1 Carya illinoinensis | reverse complement strand
ATACAAATTCTGTTGATCACGCAATTCAGTGGGAGAAGAGGACCCCATACCTGTGAAAAGAAAGAGTCTACACATTCCTTTTGTGCGATGGCAAAGACCTGTTGCAAAATTCTACATAGTGTAAAAACAAGCTGTTTAAACAATTATAACAGTAACAAAACGAAAACAAGAACCATGACTATTGTAAAGAGAACTGGGTAGGCTTCAAGGAAACAACTCTCTCTCTCTCTCTCTCTCTCTCTCTCTCTCTCTCTCTCTCTCTCTCTCTCTCTCCTCTGCATATACATCAGAGGGGTGCATCCTAAATCTGCGTCATGGCTACCAGCCACTAGCAATATGAAATAGAGAAGATAAAACTATAAATTGGAAACTATCAGCATTCAGAATGCCCTTTAAAAGAAAAGATACTTGGTAATTCTACTTATACATTTTTTTACTGGCACCGGGTGTCAGAGAACAATGTCCCTACTAATCCTAAGGGTGCAAAGGCCTCGGTGATGAGTTTCCTGTAAGTGCACATCGGTTAAATCAAGAGGAAAATCCCTCAATCTGATGGCCTCTAGAGATCGTTTACACCCAAGAGGATTCGAACCTTAGACCTTGGAGGGAGTATACCACCAAGGCAGGCCTTTACCACTTGAGCCAACCCCTAGGCCTTCACAGTTTATACTCTAAATTGTGAAGCATATGACGACAAATTTCATAGGTCTATAAGAGATTTGTTTCCTTGAACCAGCATACCACTGATGGTTTTGAGAATAAACAGGATTCAATGACGTCTTCAATTATAAGATCCTTGTATGATTCATGGAAATGACTCAGATTGTCCTATGAGCTCCAGAAGCCATCCTTTGTGGTTACACTTGAGGTGAGCTGACTTTTGTCAGACTGGGTAGTTTTCTCAGCAATTTCTTCATGGTAGGGATTCAGCTCTAGGGGAGGATAGACTCCAACATCCACGATGATTAGCAGGCTCATAAGACTCCTTCCACATTGCCACAAGCTTAGGAGTTTTCAGCATCCACAGATTATGTGGTTCTACATTTCAGTGAAGATTCATCCTTCAAGGAAGCGGGGATTTTTTTGTTGGATTTGTGTTGGTTTTGATTCACTTCTTCTTGTGGCCTTTGTATTGTTGAATTTGTTCTCCATGAAATCTCCCCGACATCTTGGTTCGAAGGTTTCCGTAGTTAGTGGTTTGAACCTATACAAATGAAACAGTTTTGGCACAAAATATATTTTATTCATGTATACATGCATCACTGTGGGGAAATATAGCAGTGAGAATTACTGCAGAAGTAGGTGGTCAGGAGGAGGTATGCTACTAAGAAGGAATGCATCTCTATTGGAGTTTATATGATTATGTCTTCTCTAAATCATCTAAGAGCTCAAGTTGGTTTAAGGGAGTTTTTTTTTTTTTTTTAATGAGTTAGGGTCATGGAGTTATTAGCCAAGAGGATCATGGTGTGGGGTGAGTTGCTCTGTTACATTGGATCATGGTCCGGCGCAGGGTTTTGTACCGAGAATAATTCTGCATTGTATCTGGTGTGTTGATTGGAAATCCCTTTCTAGTGCAATTGTGGAATGCAGGTTATCTGGTGTGGATGGAGCAGTAGCTGGTGTATTGATTGGAAGTTCCTTTCTATTGTAGTTGTGGACTCTAGATGCTCCAGTGGTGGTTGTTTAGTGTAATTATTTTTTGGTTTACACCATCTGTTGTAATTCACAACTGCAATTGCATTTGAGTTATGCCTTCCATTGCTATAATAGGCCGGCATTTTAGTGCTTGTTCAGTTTTTCTCTGAGTGAATGCTATTCACTTACCTAAATATTTGATCCACATAGTTTTAAGATTGGACATGCATTTAGTAATCCCCTCTCTCTCTCTCTCTCTCTCTCTCTCTCTCTCTCTCTCTCTCTCTCTCTCTCTCTCTCTAAGATCTCCTTGTCTTCAATTTCAAATTGTAAAATCCAGAAGAAGAAAGTCCCTCCAGGTCTAAAGTTTGAATCCCACTGAGTGCAAACAATCTCTAGGGGTCATCAGCCTGGGGGGTTTTCCCCTTGAATTACCTGATGTGCACTTGCAGGAAACACTTTGCCGAAGACTTGTGCACCCCCGGGATTCATCGGGACGTTATTATCGAATACCCAGTGCCAATCAAAAAACAAAATCCAAAAGAAGTTGGTGCATACACCCTATATGCTTGACTTATCATCCTATTTTCTTTTATAAAAGTATTTATTATGCATCCAAAAAAAAAATATGAATTTTAAAAAAAAATCTAAGTGTTTAGTGAATTTGTAAGAAAGCGGCTAATGCCTGCTCTCAAAGTGAATCAGCATGGGAACATTTTGGAGACCCAAATTTAATAAGATACCAAAAACAGGCTACCAGAAAACATTTTAGCAACTATCATAACTCATCCTAGAGAAAAGATAAATCTAAACACATCCTATATTTTAGAGAAGGTCAAGATTATCTCACGTACATTTGGTATCCAATGAACTCCTGCACGTAATGATCCCAAAACCTCGCCTTCCTTCACAAGCCCATTAAAAAGGGATTGGAAAAATGAAATGTCAATGGCCACACCACTGGCTCCATCCATTTCATACAGTAGTTTCTGTAACGAGCTCCACGACACTGATAAATTTGTTGGGACTGTAATACCCCTTGCAGAACCACGAACCATCGCACTAACACGAGCAACATAAGCAGGGGTATAAAGTTGCCCACCTTCAAGCCTACCTTTCACCTAAATCCCAAGAAAACCTGTATCAAAATTATTTTGATTCGGACATTCTAAAATCACATGAAATGGCAAGACAAGTTACCACAGTCCCGAGGCGGGGCTCCAACACCGATGTGATCAATTCTGAACCAACTTGTAACTGTGCAGCAAGCTCCGCCAAAGCAATTTGACTACATTCTTGAAGCCTCTCGTTGATTTCTTCGGCCACAGAGTCCCAATAAGATTGAGATATTATTTCCCCTTGAATTAACATAAGGCTCAGATCATTAGAAACAACACACTGAGCTTGCTTCTCGACATGGTACAAATCAACCCCCGTAGTGTCCGCAATATCAATCAATGAAACACGCCCTAATTTCTTGATCTCAGCAACAATTTCATGCCTCAATTGTTCCTATTGTAACATTGAATCATCAAATTCCAATTATTTCAACCAACAATCACATGCACATAAAAACAACAGCCTCATAAATAAGGAAGTTAATTAATTTCCAGCGAAAAAATAATGGGAGAGAAATCCGAACCCTATTGCTTGTTTGGCGACTAAAATATGTATGAAAGAAAAGACAGATAAAACATCGCCTTTTGTAGTTTCCACAATCTAACTGGGAGAACTAACGCTACTACTGACTAAACGTTTATATCTACCGAAAATAGATTGATTATAAGATTTCCTGACATACATCATAAAACACAAAAATGAACTAGTTTTCTTTCCTTTCATTGTCATTTCTGTAAATTGTGTCAGTAAACAAATATACTCTTAGAGAAACTGGGGGCGCGCAAAAAAAAAAAAAAAGAAGGGAGAGAGAGGTACAGGAGTGATGTATTCTTTGCCGGAGACGGTGTGGAGAAGCTCAAAATCGATGATACGGAGCTCCTGAAGCTTCTGAACCAATTCGACGACGTTTCGATCCGATAATCGAATACTTGATTTCACTTGCTGTGCGAACTCGAACTGTCTCTGTAATTCCAGCAATTCCTCATCCATCTTCGTTCCGATCACCGCGACCCAATCCAAAGCAACCGAGAGAGAGAGATGTTTGAATAAATAATTAGTATTTGTTTTCCTTGACATTACAGTCGGACGTTTCAACCCGACGGACCCGGCTAAAAGGTAACCCGGTATGTCCAATTTCAATGGGCTTCGTTTACCTTATTTTTGGGCTTGGAAAAAATTAAAGCCACCGAGAAATTGGTCTCATGAATTCTCTTGATAATTTTTTATTTATTTATTTTGATGATGATGTGATTTAAAAAATATATATATATATTTAAAAATAGAAAAAAATACATTCATCACCCACGACTCTTTGGGTTTACAAAACTTCAATTCAGCCTGGAACAATTTTCTTTGGGCGTCAATTTTTTGTTTTCTATTTTACTTTTTAATTTATTTATAAGAAATAATATACTGCAGATTCTCAAATATACCGTACCCAAAAGAAAATCTCAAATATACTGTTGATTGCTGACATTTTTCTGGTAAGGTTCCATAGTTTTCATAATTTGTGATATTTAAATGCACTAATTTATTGAAAATAACTATCAAAATATTTGTTTTACTACGAAAGAAACGGAGTAAAAGAGAGATTGTAGTTCACTTGTGAAAGAGAGATATTACTCCAGAAGTCAGTAACCCTACAAAAGAAAACCCAGACAAGCAATACAAATCTTTAGTAACATAACTCTCATAAAAATAAATTTATAAATTAAGGTGGCTTAATACGTTATGTTAGATTATAAAATTTTTTTTATTATTTATTATAAATTAGATCTAACATATCATATAAAATTATGTCGATTTATGAGATCTTTGTATGGTTGTAGCATTTCTCATATGTTATTATTATATTTCACTTATCATATCTATATTTTTAATATCGGAAGTGATTAAGAGAGGTACGGGCAATCTTACAAAGAGTTCTTCTATCCAAATTCCTCAACCTCCACACACAAGCTTATGTATATTTTATTTATTTATGTCTTTTTAATGAAATACAGGTTTTAGAAGAATCGATTTGTAAATCAAAATACAATATTCCCCCCTCCCTCTCCCCCCCCCCCCCCAACACCAACGCTTGTCTTCCGAATACCGCCATCTAGGCCATCAACAAGGTTAAGAATTGACCGAAAGAATGGTTTTTTTCCCTCTCCATTCCATTTTCCAATATGAATCATCTTGTGTGTTTTTTTGTTTCTTAGATTTGCGATTTTGTGTTTGTAGTTTCTTGTTACCTAAAGAATGGTAGGGTAAGGTATGTCCTTATTTCAAAGTTCCATTTTGAGATAGAGGTCCTACGTCACAAGGATAGCCTATTATCAATTACTGGGTTTCAGGCAAGTTAGTAATGCCTGGTTCAAGGGTCTCCTCAAGCTTAGGATTCTGATATTCACCAAATCTTCTGGGATAATCCGAGGCCACTGATCAAAGAATGTTGTAAGGTTACTAAGATGGCAAGTCACTCATAACTTGATGATGGTGATATGTTGAGATCTTGTCCACAAATTTCTTTGATTGTAGGTAGGTATGATTGTTGGCTTTAAGCACGTAGAGGGTTTTTCTTCTTTCATTTGTGCTTACAAACCTTTACACATGTAAACACATAAAAGCAATGAGAGATTAGTTTGACTACAAATTCAGTGAATTTAAACCTATGGAATTATGGGATTGAAGATCTAAAAGATGGATAATCTCCAACTATAACACCTCAATGGAAGGCTCAAATCACATGGCCTATACTCCAAAAGGATTAGTCAATAATACAATTGGAGCCCCATTGAACCTTATAAAGAGCAAGAACTTCTCATTTCCAAATAATGTGGGATCTCATACATCACATACTCTTAACCTTATCATATAGAGGTATCACAATCTACCTTCCTTAAATTATCGACATCCTCATTGGGCCTGTCCATTGTAGGTAGCACAGTTCAAGTCCAACATTTCTGGTTGGGATAGGCTTTGATACCATTTGTAATGCCCCAATAGAAAGCTCAAACCACATGGCCTATACTTCAAAAGGATTAGTCAATAATACAATTAGAAGGATACCTAAAAATAATCACAACAATAAGCTTGCAAATCTTAATTAGGTTCACAACAATGAAGTTGTGGTGGTGTTGGCAATACCTAGACATTTAGAGTAAACATTTTGTAGAAAAGTCATGTTCAAGTGGGCATTGTGTGATTGAGATCTACTTTGAGCATTTTACTGAGTACGAGAGAGATACATGCTTGGTTATGGCCTTTTCTACTCTTTTATGTACCAATTGGTTTGGTTGTGATCATGTTGCAATGGCATGATAAGTGTTATGGGTATGTTGAGGGATTTCTTATACTGAAATTAGGGCATGGTTGCTGATACTAATTGTTGTTCTCAATACTTAGTTGAAATAGCGTGATGGGCGAAGATGAAGATAGAAGGCCACCCAGGCCCTCTACATTGATTTCACCGACTCAGGTATAATACAAATTGGTTATTTGAAAATGTCTTGGTGTTATAAATTGCAACATTTAGTTAATCCATTGTTTATTTATATATTATAGGGATATTATGGTCCTATAAATCCATACTACCCGTCACATGTGATACATCCAAATACATATCTAAATCCATATCAGTACGGATGGGGAAGCCAGGTAGACTTCTTCTTTCTTTTCTTTTTTTTTTTTTAACATGCATTTGTTAGAGTCTTTCTAACACAGTAGATAATTGCAACATCCATTGATGCCAACTTTTGGACCAACTATGCCCTATCCAGTGTCTAGTATTCTGGAAGAGTTTAGACGAGTTTCAAATGTGATCCAGGTAGTAAGCTGTTTTGTTTTAAAAGTGTTTTCATGTACATGGGTACATTCGATTTTGAATAAGACAGTGGGTAATTTCAGCATCCAGTGATGTCATCCTTTGTTACAACCATGCCCTACCCTTCGTCGAGTAATCCAAACGAGTTTAAGATATCACCCAAGTAGTCCAATTTCACTCTTTTAATTGTGTTTTCTTGTATGTGCGTACTTTCAAAACTAAATAACATAGCGGGTAATTTAAGCATCCGGCGATGCCACCCTACAAACCAACTATGCCCGATCCATACTGGACAAGTGATTCATCAACTATGCCATTTTCCACCTTCAAATATAGACCTATCTAATATAGTAGAAAATACCAATAATAGGACAAAGCAAATGTAATATAGTAGAAAAGCAAGACCCAGATAAAGGGAGAAGGAGAAAAATTGACTTTGATTAGAGCACAAGGATGAAGGTGATGGAGAGAACTTCGATTAGCAAAGGAGGCTAGGGTTTCGGTGTGGGTGTGTGTGTGTGTGTGTGTGAGAGAGAGAGAGAGAGAGAGAGAGAGAGAGAGAGAGGTAACTGGGTAACGTTTGAAGTGAAGGTTGAAGACTAAGAATCTGAGATGAACTTCACAATTCGAGCGCAAGAAGTGAAGGTTGAAGCCCTAGGGTAATGTCTACGTGACTGCGTCGTTGGGATAATGGGATTCTGGGAAGTCTGGTGTTTGATTAGTCTGGGCAATGAGTTGTTTAAGGCCCATGTTCATTGGTCATAGATTACTCAGTGATCATCACTGCCTCACTGGAGTTTAGCCCATCTGGGACCTTAGGTCCTTGGTTTTTTTAAAAACCAAGGTACTAGGTTTAAACTCGGGTTCCGGGTTTAAAATCTGAAACTTGGTCTGAATTCACCCGGGTTTTAAAATGCAGGTACCCGAGTCGAAACCCATAACCAGACACCCGGTTATCTGGGTTCAAGTCTGGACTGGGTAAAACCCAGTCCGAATGAACAGTCCAACTAGAAAGTAAAGGCAGAGGCATAAATGTTCATGAAAGGGGGAAGCGAGAAGAAGTTTCCCATCACACCCAATCTTAAAAGATTGAGATTGAAGATGGATATCAGTGGAATTATGTTGGTGTCATCTAATAAAATATAACTTTAATTAAAATCGTGGGAGATGGAATTAATAGTTGCCTTGAAGCACTAACGAAATCCAACCTCACTTCAACTTAATATGTATATATATATATTATATTTTCAAAGCATTGCATTGAGGGAGCTTTGTTTATGTTCATTTATGTAATTTCTTCCCTATAATAATGGATTACTGTCAACTTTTTCGAACTGAAATCTTTTTGTTTTATCAACTCATGCATTTTAGCCTTGGTACTAATGACTTCATTAAGTTTAAGAACTTACAAATTATGGCTCTTGATGAGTAGAATTGGTTTGATAAGGCTTAGTTTGGATACAAAAATGATTTAATCTTATCTCATCTCATCTTATCAATACAATTTTTTTAAATTCACACATAAAATATAATAAACAATTCAACCTTTTCAAATCTCAAAACAATAATAATATTAAAAAATAATATTCTAATAATATTTTATTCAACTTTCAACTTTTATTTAAAACTACATAATTTTATCTTACTATCCAAATTACACTAAGTAAAGAACAATGGTTCTTCTCTCCACTAAAGTAAAGTCTGCAAGGTATTTCATCACTATCATACAAGCATGAGAAGAGAAAGGAAATAAAATGCCAAAATGCTCAACCAAATCTTCGAGATCAATGTATTAACATTGACATCATCTTAAATGATGTAATATGCCTCAAAATATACTAACTTAATTAGCTATATTATTTTGAACTTCAACCATTCATGCACATTCTAAATATCTGTAGCTTTTGAGTCATAATAACAAAGAATTGGCAATTTACTTGAGAAACTATAGAAAACAAACTTTAAATTTTTAGTAAATTTCCCATTCAATTAATTTTAAATAAGTCAGTTTCTTGGCTCAAACTAATAATTAGAGTTGAAGTTACTAAAAGAAGCATTTTTCACAACCAAGTCTACATTTATGTAACAAAAATTCTGTGCAGTCATTTTTATGCACTCTAGTGATATGATTGGTTGTGTATTAAAAAAAATTAATCCAGCCAATCATATCAGTGGAGTGCGCAAAAAATACGCAAAAGTGACTGTATGTAGCATTATTCTTTATATAAAAGCATAATCAAAAGGAAATTAAGGATCCCACCATATTCTTTGTATCGACCCGCCTAATATTGGTAAGGGTAATTTTATTGAGTTAAATTATGTTGATAGACCATCTTGAAAAGCCCAATTTTAACTAATTGGATAATCTGGAATAAGTCAAGTAGGGCTGAGCAGAAATCCGAAAATCCGACTCCGACCCAGACTCCGCTCCGGCTCCGCTCTGACTCAGACAAGTGGGAGTCGGAGTCGGAGTTTTTTTCCCATGAAAAGTCGGAGTCTGAGTCCAAGCGGATCCGACTCCGCTCCGATCCGACTCCGATCCTCCAACTCTGACTCCGACTTCCTATTCCGACTCCGACTCCGACTCTGCATCCGACTCCGCTCCGCTAGTGTACATATTTTATAAAAAATATGTGTTTTTCTATATAGTAATCATATAAATATAAATATAGTAACATCATTAGTTAAATCCAATAATATAGTAGCAATTAGCACTAGTTATTAGTTATAAACTTATAGTAAATAAGTTAATAAATATTACTAATTTACTATATACTAATAGACTAATAGTATTAGACTATTAGTATATAGTAAATTACTAATATATATAATAGTATACTATTAGTTGTATATATTAAATTAATATCTTTAAGTTATTATCTATTAGTAATTTAGTACTAGTGTAGTGTTATCACATATTATTAGTTACTAGTTATTACATCTAGACTATCTAGTTATAAGTTATTAAACCATAGTAAATAAGTTAATAAATATTACTATATATTAATAGACTAATAGTATTAGTATTAGTGTATTACTAATATAATATATATATATAATAGTATACTATTAGTTAATATATATTAAATTAATATCTTCTAAGTTATTATCTATTAGTATTAGTGTAACTAGTGTTATTACATATAATTAGTTACTAGTTATTACATCTAGTTATTTAATATTTGTTATAGACTATAGTAAATAAGTTAATAAATATTACTAATTTACTATTATACTATATACTAACTTACTAATAGACTAATAGTATTAGACTATTAGTATATAGTAAATTACTAATATAGTTCAATAGTATATTATTAGTTACATATATATTAAATATATATCTTTAAGTTATTATCTATTAGTACTAGTGTAACTAGTGTTATAGATATATTATTAGTTACTAGTTATTACATCTAGACTATCTAGTTATTAGACTATAGTAAATAAATTAATAAATATTACTAATTTACTATATATTAATAGACCAATAGTATTTGTATTAGTGTATTACTAATATATAATATATTTAATAGTATATATTAGTTATATGTATATTAAATTAGTATCTTTAAGTTATTATCTATTAGTACTAGTCTAACTAGTGTTATTAGATATTATTAGTTACTAGTTATTACATCTAGACTATGATGACTATCTAGTTATTAGACTATAGTATATAAATTAATAAATATTACTAATTTACTATATATTAATAGACTAATAGTATTAGTATTAGTATTAGTGTATTACTAATATATAATATATATAATAGTATATATTTTTACTAACTTAAATATATTTTTACTAACTTATTAATTTATTTTTACTAACTTATTAATATATTTTTATTATTAATGGGTTTTCACTTCCCCCCCCCCCAAGTGGCGCCGTTTGGGTTTAAAATAACCCCAAACGGCACCGTTTCTGTGCAACCCTAATGAGTTTTTACTTCCCCCCCCCAAACGGCGCCGTTTGGGGTTAAAATATAACCCCAAACGACGCCGTTTCTGTGCAACCCATTAGGGTTTTCACCCCCCCCCCCCCCCCATTCCCTCCCCCTTCGCTGTCACTGAATCACTTTTCTTCCTCAGTGCCGTTTCCTCTCATCTGAGTCATCTCAACCTTCACCGACCCGTGAACCCGTACCTCTCATCTGAAGAATCCCTCCCCTCTCCCTGCACCGAATCGCTCTCTCACCTCTCATCTCAGATTCTTTAGCTGTATTAGGTTTTCGTTTCCCCCCTTCTTCCCTCCCCTCCCCCTGCGCCAAATCGATTCTCTCTCTCGCTCTTCAGAAATCAGAACCCTGGTCCCTCACCTCGCATTTGAACCATACGCAAGAGGCCGACGTCCCGAGTTCCCACTCCCCACTTCTAGTCGGCCAGTCCCATACCCAGTTCCCAACTTCCCAAATCGGCAAAAAAGGCAGACCTGGGTCATCAGTCATCGCATGGTGCCATCACAGCCAGCCAAGTCCGACGCCTTCGCAGATCTGGGTCATCGCACGGTGCATTCCCAGTCAACCAAATCCAACTCTGTTGCAGATCTGGGTGGATCATCGCACAGTGTCGTCGTAGTCAACTAACTCAACACCGTCGCCCAACTCCAACTCCGTTCCGACTCCGCTCCGACAAGTCGGAGGTGGAGTCGGAGCGGAGTCTAACACCGTCGGAGGCGAAGTCGGAGCAGAGTCTAACACCGTCGGAGGTGGAGTCGGAGGCCGGATAAAATCGGAGTCGGAGTCGGATGGCTCCAATACCGACTTCGATTCGTCGGTGCTCAGCCCTAAAGTCAAGGTCCAAAATTTATTAAAGGAGATTAATAGTATTGGACTCAATAATTAGATTGAAGCCCCTTTTAGTATTAATTATACGAGTTAGGTCTATTTTAGACCCAAACTAGGCCCACTAAAATTTATTGACTACCAGACCTACAAAATGTCGGTAAGCCTGAGATATTATTTGAATAATTTAAAGCGGCCCAATTATTAGACCCAAAACCAGGATAAAGCCCAAACTTGCTTTCAAATGGTGCTCTGCTCATGTATAAGCTCCATGCACGTCTTCCCCAACTAGATTTCCTACCTTGAAGTATTCGTAACCGCCTTCAATTGATTTCTTGGTTTGAAGTGTTTCGGCCCTCAGTCAATTTCTTAGTCCCAAAGACTTCGACAATCAGCCAACTCACTAGCAAAAATCCTCATTGTTATAATCTCTCATCCCCCCCCCCCCCCCCCCCCCCCCCCCCCCCCCCCCCCCTCTCCCAATATTTCATCCCTTGATCAACAAAACAAAAAGCCTTTCCCACCTCTCAACCCTTGCCTTGTCATAAACCATAGTGAAGCCACCGTCAAACACGTCGGAAACGCAACAAAGATTGCCCAAGGATACGGCAGAACCACCCTCACACACCGACATGAAAAACCAAAAGAGATGTCTCTGTTTTTATACAACAAAAATAGAGCAATGCCGCCCATGATTCCTCCACACCGCTTCACCCCTTGCGGCATCTCAACCACAGCCAGTCCACACTGTCAACTCCCTTCCCTTAATTACAACCTCACATGATCCCTTGTTTTAACACACCAAAAATAGAGCAAAATTCATACTCATGGTATGGCATCGGGACTTGGGAGCATTTCAAACCGGCACAGAGATAACTGACCACCACGTGGGTTACTTCCTCCATATCTCAATGGTCTTCCGTGGTACCAATGATGCCTTGAAGAATCACCGCACCCTGTAACTCTCTCTCTGTCAACTCACTAGAAGACACCCAGGAAACTCCAACTATTATGGTTAAGAAATGGATAAACTGAAAATGTAAAACTAGTAGGCTATTCAAGGTACCTTGGCCTCCACAATCACGCAATTGCGCTAATGTTTGGATAAAATATTCACTGCCTTCTATTGATGCAGTTCCAGAATTTAAATAGGTGGAAATAAACCTACTACTGACACTATAGGACACGATTACAATAGCATAACCCATTTCAGCCATACTCCAAGTCCAATTAAAAAGTAACTACCCCACTTTTAATTTACTGACCTACTACCTTAGACTTTGTCAAAACCCACTTGAACCTACTGGAATAGACTCGGTCAAAAGCTTAAATAACAAATAAAAACTAAATCAAATGATGCAAATAACCTTCTAAATAACAAAAAGACACATACGTAATTCTAGTCAGAATGCTAAAATCTTCTAAGTCCTTCATTAGTACCCGCACATAACAAACTCCTCCCCTTCAAAAGACCTTGCCCTCAAGGTCTAAAAAATTTCTACAAAAGCTCATTCACAATCTTTCCATGTAGCATCCATGTAGCATTATCGTCCATATCCCCTTGAGATGTGCCATCCTCAATTCTACCTAGTAAATAAATTCTTGGCCTATTACATTGATGTCCGAACTGAAACTTTTCATCACAGTAATAGCAAAATCTTTTTTCTCTCCTTTCTTGCATTTGGATTGGGGAGATTCTCTTAATAGGTATGGTAGATCTTGTGTTTGAGATAGGTGATGGGTTGTTAGGTTGGGAATTTCTCAATTTAAGACATGGTGGAGGCGTCAGTAGCCTTAGTATGGGTGCAGGTGAAGGTAATTTTAGTGAAAAATTTGGGCTATTATGGTTTCGAGTTTTTGTTTCGGGTAAAACTCTTTGGGTATGGCGCAACACCTTCTCCTCTTATAACTTGGCTAAACCAAAAGCTGCAGAAAGTGTAGAATGTTTAAACATAGTAACAATAATTTTGAGATTATCTCGAAATCTATTCAGAAAGGTACTAATTCACCCCCTTTGTTATCCTACTGATTTTATTTGATAATACTTCAAATTGAGTTTGATACTCCTCCAGTGTACTTATTTGTCTTAACTTTGTACATTCTCCAACTGGATCATCATATGCTGAAAGCCCAAACTGAACCTTCAAGGCTGTTACAACTCATCCCAAGTGTGAATTGGGCTTGAGTCCATCAACCAACAATACCAAGAGAGGGTTTTACCCTCTATGTGAAAGAAGGCTACTTGTAGCCTTTGGTCATCAGGTGTACTATAATAAGTAAAAAATGGTTGGGCTTTAAGAACCCATTCCATCAGTTCTTGGCCATCAAATTTAGAAAATTCTAACCTAAGTGATCTGGCTTGTATCTCCATATTTTCCTCAAACAATGGATTATTACTGACCTTATTATTCAGATTTGAGGACCCTCCACCTGAATGTGGATTTCCAGCTATCACAGCTAACTGCTCATAGCTAGATGTTAAATTATTAATTTGTTGTAGTACAGCTTCTAACATGTTCTTATGCTTTTATTGTTCTTCCCGCAAGTGTATATTCTCCCCTATCAACGATGTCACCGCTTCAGCTAATTGCGAATGTTGAGTACCTTTCGCCTTGTCACAGGAACGCGGCTTTGAGACCACTGTTATGGTTAAGAAATGGATAAACTGAAATGTAAAACAAGTAGGCTATTCAAGGTGCCTTGGCCTCCACAATTACGCAATTGCGCTAATGTTTGGATAAAATATTCACTGCCTTCTATTGATGCACTTCTAGAATTTAAATAGATGGAAATAAATTGACCTACTACTGACACTACAGGACACGATTACAATAGCATAACCCACTTCTGCCATACTCCAAGTCCACTTAAAAAGTAACTACCCCACTTCTAATTTACTGACCCACTACCGTAGACTTTATCAAAACCCACTTGAACCAACTGGTATAGGCTCGGTCAAAAGCTTAAATAATAAATAAAAACTAAATCAAATGATGCAAATAACCTTAACTAAATTACAAAAAGACATAGACGTAATTCTAGTCAAAATGCTAAAATCTTCTAAGTCCTTCATCAGCAACAGCACATAACACCAACCGAGGAAGTTAGAATTCATCGGATAACCTAGAAACTACCGCTAGTCACCGTTGTACATCCTCTCTCCTCCACACCGCATAATTCATGGACAACCACCTTCCTCCAGTAGCCATTTATGTCGCTACATTCGCATGGTAAAACACCACCCGACACCGAGCAAGTGTTGCTGCATTAGCAAGCTGTGTACCCAACACACCCACCGCCTTGCACCACTGCAAGCAGCTTTGGAACACCACCCACATTCATTTACATGCTCTGTGAGCCACCATCAACCCATAGCAGCAATCCTCTCTTGCATTTCTCTTCCCTCAACGCCCACCACCACTCACAGAGGAAGTGGACTAGTAAAGGGTAAGGGGACCCCAACAATCACTATTTCTTCATTAATGCAGCAGCATATAAAAAGAAAAAGAAATAGACCCTAGAAACAAATAAATGTTTTTTGGTTTTCCCTACTAGGAGGGAGCAGCGCAAAGTAGCATTTTTTATACAATTCGGGAGAAGGATTGTAGTTTCATGACCATAGGCCATGATGATTATAGTGATAGTATTTTTCTTGAACTGGCTATTGGGGAAGTCTACTATCTCGTCTTCACGATCTTGTGGCTAAATAAGACAACTCTTATAAAAAACAAAAAAAAAAAAAAACCAGTTAAAAAATTCAAACTCCATCGTATTATACGTTGTCGCAAAACTCCACATTCTCCCAAATGAGTACATATGATTCTCATATTGGAGGCAAAAGTAAAAAAAAAAAAAAAAGTAGAGCTCCTGAGTTGGGGTAGAGAGAGACTGCCAAAGGACCAAAGAGAGGTGGTGATCGTTGGGCGCCAATGGTTTGGATATTTTACTAAACTCTTTACATATAAGCATACCCTAGCAAAATTTGGGAAAAACAGTAAGATGGAGATGAACATTGACGGATTATAGTTTGGACCAATGTAGACTTCAGGATCTGTGACAGCACGTAAGGCCCATGTGCCTATCTATTTGCAACCACAATAGTCAAATTTGAAGGATTTGATGGTGGCGAGTCCGTTGGTCCATCATGTGTGGTGAGAAAAGCTCCCAAAAAAAGTGGCATGTGAGGTCCATGCACGGTTGTTGGTGGAGCGTGAGGCTTACATACGGTGATTTTTGTGAAACCACCAATTCTATTTGAATGATTTACACCCTAGGAGCTCTCTTGCCCCCGGTGAGAAAAATGATGCTTTCAATTCTTCTTCTTCAACATGTTACCCGTGTATTGCTAGGGTAAATTTTAAATGACATTACAATTTTACCCTTATCTCTTCTCACTTTTTACTTGTTAGCCTTTCCATAAAGCATGTGTAGATCATAGTCCTTTTTCCATAAAACATGTACAGATTTAAGTTTTTTTGACAAAAATATGCCATATTTAATCCTTTGTCGTCCAATGTTTTGTAAAGTATATTGAAGAATTGTTTTAAGTATAATTATGTTTATGGCCTTACGATTGAGGCTGCATTTAGATGTTGAGTTGAGTTGAGTTGAGATGAGTTGAGTTCTTTATAAATAATAGTGAGTTGAGAGGATAGAGTGAATTTTGTGGAGTCATCTAAGATGAGTTTAGATATGTTTAGATATTAATATGAATTTAGAGATATTTATGGGAAGTTAAAAAAGATTGTAGGTCCTCCCAGGTATAAAAAGTATTGAGTTAAAAACTATTATAAGTCCCACATGTAAAGATGTTTTAAGTTGAAATTAATTTAATAATTTAAGAGTTAAATATTTAGATATTAGGATTAATTTAAAATTAAACTTAACTGAATTGATTTCAATTGAATCTTACAACCAAACAAGCCCTTTAAACTGGTCTCATTTATGTGGGCTGGCTTAATTTTCATATTGGATTGGTTTATTATATTTCAGGAAATGTTATAATATTATAAGTAGAACGATTTTTATATCGTTGTTGACGTTTAAGTTGAACTCTGTTTTAATCAAAACTCCATGATTAGCCCAAAAATTTTATTAACGAAGGATTTAAATTGTGTTATTAAGTATTAAATTTTTATAACTACATTTCAGCGGTAAAATAGCAAGGGTTTAATCTTTATTTTAAATACTTTAAATGTGATTAAGTCTAGTTATGAAATGAGTGGCGTTGTTTATTTTGTCGGATTTGATAAAATTGTTCTATTACAGTTATAATTAAAAATAAAGAAATATGTTAAGAATATTTAAATGATATTAGTATCTATTAGATTTCTTGTAAAATTGAATAATTATGTTATTTACAAGAAAACTTTAATGGATTTGTATAAAGTTTAGATATTTTACTAAATTATAATTTGAAAGTGAAAATATGTTATTAATATTAAAGTAATTTAAAATTTAAGCATTTATTGATTTTATATTAAACAGAATATTTATTGATTGTTTTCTATAGTATGAATTTAATTAAGTAAGATATTAGAACATGTTTTCCTAGACAGATTTAGTGTCGTTTAATACTTCGTATAGGTGACATACTTGAAATTCAGGAAGCAGCACAACAAAGTATGTAATTTGGTCATAATTAGGATCATCACATGTCAGCTTAGATAAAGTACCATTAAAGCCAATTCTTGAAAGCCAATGTTTATGTAGCTCGCATGTCATGATTATGCAAACATGTCATCCAGTATAGCACACAATCATATCATTCCATATCATGTTCAAATTCAAAAATTATAATTATGTACATATTATGTCATGCAATTCATGTGCATAAGACACGTAAATTTTCTTAAGTTCAAGTTCAAGATAAGATTAAATTAGTTTAATCAGATGGTTATTCAGATGCATGGTACCAATACAGTTTCAGAGTGGATGTGCAAGCTATGAACTCAAGTAGCTCCCCTTGCTACATCAGGATGTAGGGCCGGTGCATAAACTTGCACACAGGCTTAAGTGTGTTAGCCAATCAAATCAATCAGATAAATAAGATAAGTTAGAATAGTCAGATAAATCAAATGAGTTAGTTAATTTAGATAAATCAAGACACGTTATGCATAGCATAAGTATCAATCATAATTGTAAGCTCTAAACATGAAAACTTTTATGAAAACTTTATGTTTATTAGGTTTACGTTATGATGGGTTTTTTACTAAATTTTCGATTCATTTTAATTTTATTTCATGTTTTTACCACCCAAGTGAAAATTGATCAGTACGAGCAGGCGGGTTAAGATTAAGTGGAGCAATTGGATTTAGTTCTAGACTTTAATTGTTTATTTAGTTTGAGTTATTAATCACGAAATCTCTTGCTTGGCTTTGTTTAGGAAAGCACGTAACATCCATAACCCTAGGGAAGGGGGTGTGGCATTCATGGTCTGAAATTGCCGCAAGCCCATAGAGCAAAGCACTTGAGAAACTGGAGGCTTAATCCTTGAATTATTGAACTGCCCATCTCATTATCTCACAACATATTGCAATACTTTTTAGCAAAACAAGCATGTGGTATAAGTCGAGAAAATCTGAAATACATGTGATATGGTACGGTCATTCTCTATAACTTCAATGGACAGCATTACAACATGGCCGGGAATCTACAAAGAATCTCAAAAAATCAACCTTCACCAAATTAGTGTATAGTCAACAACTAAAAATGCACAGAATCTACAAAAAAACAATCTTCACCAAATCACTGTATAATAGAAAAAAACTTGGATAGAATCTACAAAAAAACAACCTCATCCTTACAAAACTCTTTGGGCAACAGAATTGGATTAAGCAAACTACACAATATCATGGGCACAAATCAGTGTAATTTTGAGGGCGAAGGTAAAATGCTCAGTGTATATACCTGCAAAAAACTTACAAAAAATCTACCGAAAAAAACCTTAACGAAATCAGTGTAATTTAGAAAAATGCTTAACATGTGTTACCATGACATGAGGCAGCGGATTTGGATGCAATTTGGGTTTCTCTGCAACGTCGAAAGTTTGCAAGAGAACCTCAACACACCGTCTGGAATTTGAGAGCGAGAGAGAGGGATCGAGGGTTAGCACGGGACTTTTACAAGAGAGAGGGCTCGGCAGGTTTATTGTTGATCTTCTATAAGCTTCAAGGTTGAAGCTGAAAAAGCATATTTCTTGTTTCAATTTGACCATCTTGTTTCACGACACTAGTTGTCAAGGTTGCCTTTAAAGTCTTGCGCAGATTTGAGCTCTTGCTTCAATCACCATAATTCAGTTCATCACATTATTTGTCACGCTAATCCGGTATAGCAGCAATAACCAAAATTTTGTAGAAAACAAAAACTACCATGATCTTCTCAGGAGATATACATTTTAGATTGTCAACTTTGTAGAACCATAGAGATCACTTACGCCAAGCACTAAAAACTTATATGGCGTAAGGAGAGTTTCAAATTGCGTACATTTTTTTGTATTCATTGTTAAGGATCTCAGAATCTGACATTACTGACATTGACCCGGACCTTGATCTGGTACCCAATGATGATCTCCGAATGCTCCTCAAATTTGAGGCTTCAATCCGATGCCTGACAACCCAAAAACACATGGTACCCAAAGTAGCAGCCATTATGGTTGTTCCTATAATTGTAACTCCAATTGCCAGCCACCTTTGACTCTCACCCACAACAACAAATGAAAGAGCCAAGAATGCCACTGAAACAAGCACGCAAGCTAACCACATTAGCTTGTTGATAACTGCCATCATCTGCTTCTTTGCCTTGCTTTCTATAACTACCACTGAGGTCTGCACCACCACAACTGCGAGGGAAATGAACAGGGCAATGGAATCAAAGATCAAGAAGATCAAGAATGCAGCTTTTGGAGCGATATTTGCTTCCCCAAGGGAGAGGCCAGGAGGAATGTCTGTTGGGTCATCAACATATTGGCCAGGGACTGTGAATATGGCCGCAAATGCGACTGTGGCAATAAGGACAGCCACAACAGTTGTGGAGTGGATTGCATTGTTAAGACCTTCTGAGTGCATTTTGTTGAGACGTTTGGCAATGCCCTGAACGCTTTTTCTGGTTTGGCGGGTGTGCTCTAGCTGATGGTGGACTTCGTGCTTTATGTCACTCACGGTTTGTTTTAACACACGAGCAGTGCTTGTTGGTGCTTGAGGATTGATATTCTTGGCGCTCTGAACCCCATATTCCTGAAGAATAGCTGCGATATCTGGGTGGCCGGTTTTCTCGGCAGTGTCAATGGCAGTTTCACCAGTCCTGTTGACGGCTTTTGTGTCTGTTTCATTGTGTCCAAGAAGCATCCTTACAATCTGCACGATGATCAGTACTTGAATCATGTCAACTTCTTTTCAGTTAATTCTATAACGAAAATTATTTACTTGGAAGAGGAATTTTGATCAATTATAAACTCTTCTAAAGAATTAGGACAACGAGTGGCTAAAAAATGTGGTTGCATATCAATCGTGTTTGAAGTATTGAACATGATAACACAGCCTAGGTGTCTCGTATTTGGTGACAGAACCATTGGATGCTCTGAAAATATAATGTTTTTCACCAGTAAAATTAGATTACTTATATCATTGTTCAATAAAGTTGTTAGGAAAACTAGACTAGGACGTTTAGTCCAAAAAAGAAACACCGGTAATGTTCTGAAAATCTCACCCTCCATAATGGCTCTAGAAGACAAGAATTATGACTGTCAAAAGACAAGGAAATAGAGTGGCTTCAAAATAAATCTTGCTCTTTTTAAGTAAGTGGATGGGAAGAAGGGGAAAATTGAATTATTTACAGTATATCTTAACAATCCCACCTCGAGCACAATCAAATACTATGATCTATAACATTTCAACAAGGCCAGCTCAAGGCTACAAAATCTGGTTAAGGTTCTACATAACAGCTGACAAGGAGAAAGAAATAGAGAAATTTGGGATTAACGCAACATATATATATCAAACACATGATAGTTGAGTTCCAGACTGAATTTTCTTTGAGTTGCTTGTCTCAATAACCAAGCACCAAATTTAGGCGACCGAATTATATAAAATATGAAGTGATTTAATTTTTATTTAAAAAAAAAAAAGAATCTCCAGAACACTATGATGCATACAATTCATCTGCTTAAGGTCAACTCTTGAGATTTATGACAAAACCATTCTCATCATTGTAGATTAGTAACAACTAAAAAGGCACTGAGAGGCTGATTTACCTGAGCTCTACCCTTCCTGGTTGCTATATGCAACACGGTGTTGCCCTTATTATCAACAATGTTTACAGAAGAAGGATCTGCCTTAATCAACTCCTCCACCACCTCACTACTCTGTCCTTTCACTGCCATGTGCAGTGCTGTCTGACCCTTCTTATCTGTCCGTTTTGTAATGCCAGGCTCCTTTTCCAGAAGCCCTTTCACAACCTCCAAATGCCCGTTTCTAGCTGCAGAATGCAAAGCTGTTTTCCCATTACTTTTTGCAATGGTTGCCAGGATACTTCCTGCCTGCAACAAAAGGTTCACTACCTCAGTGTGCCCTTTCGCTGCAGCAGTGTGCAGAGCCGTCGCGTTTGTTACATCCACGGTCATGGATAATTCCGGATGGGCCTCCATTAGGACTTTCAATAGCTCTGCAAAAAAGGCAAAACAAAAACTCAAATTCCCTTCTGAAGAACAAGTTCCAGAAAAAGAGCAAACTCTAAAATAAAAACATACCCAAGTCTCCTTGTTTCGCAGCAACGTGGAATGCATCAAAGCTATTTCTTGCTCTGATTCCCGCATCAGCAAGATCATAGTGCTTGATCATCTCCCTAACCAAATCAACAAAACCATATTCTGCGGCAACATAAAGAGCTGTCTCGCCAGCTTGATTTTGCTTTGCCAACAATTCCTTCAATTCGGCCTCTCCGGTGCCACTAAGGATTTCCACCACGACAGGAAGATTTCCTTCTCTTACTGCCGTATGCAACAGCGTATCCTCACGTTTTCCAGTTAACTGCTTCGTCATCTTTTTGCGAGGCACGTCCGGCTGCCCTGATTCTGGCTGCTCAGTTGGTGCCTCCATCGGATTCTGATAAAGCTCCCTCTCCTGGGCTAGTTTTAATTATTAATATCTCATTGCATATTCGCCTTCCCAACAAAAGCAACCCAAAGAAAAAACCATTTGAATCATTCTGGAATTCAACAACAGCAAGACCTTGAAGTTCGATTCCAATGTCTCATGTCCGGTTCTGACACCCCCTGCATCCCGAATCAGTGGCCTGTTCACAAGAAAGATTTGGGTTTAGCCTTTCTCACCTACAGCCAAACCATCGAGTTTAGCATTCCCATTAAACGATAACAATCCAGGAAACAATCTAGCATTTGAAAATATATATATATATATATATATATAAACATCCACCCCAAAGTACCATAGACAAAGTTTTCGGTTTTGAGGTCTCCATATGTATGTATTCTACAACAAGATTAAATCAAGAAAAGATATACCAAAAAAAGTAAGAATAAACATAATCATTTTTTTTTTTTTTACCTGGGTTTGAAAAATGGGGCTCCCTTCGTTCTCCTCCATCGAACACAAAAGATCCCATATAATCAGAGACAAGTTTCTAGGCATCCGTCATGGGATCATAAAAAACATATTCATTAATGGATATTTGAGAGCTTCTAGTGGCCCTTTCACTTCAGAGTAAGAACGAAATGAAGAACAATAAAAGAATAGGATCAATAATACAAGTGTGGACTTAAGAAACATGATACGCACATGTCCACAACCAGTTAATGCAAATCTATGTCACACATAAATGCCAGAGTTGATGCACGAACCTAAAATAACCCATCAAAAGGAGAGCCTTTTGTAAAGGCGGTGATAATGGTAACGTTGGCTGTGGAAATATGGGAATAAAAAATGAGAAATGCTGTACATCATTTCACACTACACACTTAATATATTAAAATATTATTTTTTATTTTTTTTATTTTTTATTTTATTTTATTCTTATTAAACTAATTAAATTATTATATTTATCATCCACACATTATATATTTATTATAAAAAAATAAAAATAAATTAAAATAAATATAATGTATAAAGTGTGAGGATGATAAGAAGAATTTTCTTAAAAAATAGGACGAAAGGATCAGGCTCAAGGGAGGCAAAACCAGAGGTAGTGGCCATTGAGAAACATTGTAAATAACATTATAACAGCGCCACGCGCTTTTTGGGATTGCCCAAAGTCGATTTCGGTGGACTCTCCCTTCGTATATTTCATATTTTTCCTTCTTATTTTTTTAAATTTTTTTCCTACTCCATGACTCATTTTTTGTCACTTCATTCTGTAGGATAAACACTGTACCTAACGATACCTTGGGCCTCTGTGGAGTGACTAGTGAGTGCGCATGTGATTCCTGTTTCTAACTCATTCTTTTCATTAGGATTTTGTCCTTTCATTCTATATGGTCTGCATGTTATTTTTGGATTGGCTTTTTGCCTGTGTGAAGGAAAATATTTTAGTTATAAAAAAATTATATAACAATAAACATATAAATTGATGTGTTATTATATAATACGTTAAATTGTAAAATTATTTTTATCATATAATAGATCTAATAAATTTTATGAAACTACATCAGTTTATAGATTTATTTTGTAAAATTTTTTTGTGTATGTAATAGTTCTCGTGAGAGAATCTACCATATTACTTTTGTTATGTCATTTAGGGTATAGATTTTTCATAATTTTTTATTCAAATTAGATAGTCTTATGGAGAGAAATGTAAATGATATTTAGAGTCCTATAGTATGCAAGTTTCGCGCACTCTATTTGAAAAAAATTAATAAATTTGTAACCCTTGTAAAAAAATCACTTTTCTAATAATAGATCCAACTTTTTTTAAAAAGAATTACGTAAAATTTGTATATCTTCAATTATATCTAACATTACTCTTCAATTTCATTTAAAACGTAAAAATCATTAATTTCTACAATAAAAATCACTTTGCTTGCTAATAAGAACAAGAAAGCATGGAACATTTAGCAAGTGAAACATAGGAGAAGTTATTAAATGAAAAAAGTAAACCAATCATCTCCAAAGATGATGAATTTTTCAAAAGTTCAAATTAATTTTTTTTGCTTTCTCCATCGTATTGGTCTCACCTTTCTATGATCAAAGTCTCGATTCCAATCACTTTTTAAGGTTTTTTTCCCCACTATCACCTCAATAAAGAATGTCAACAATCTCAATAAGAATCCAATCTCAATCTCATGTAAAAGGAAAAATCTAGTTATAAGTATAATTACACACTAATATGTGCATCAATTTAATATGATTGGTCAAAAAGTATATTTTATTAAAAATAATACTAATTTAAATTTTGAATATGAATAAATTAATATTAATATGTAAATTAATACACGACTTTACTTGTATTGTGCACCAAGTAGAGTCCACCTCCTAGCTTTCCATTGTTTCAGTGTTCCTCACGCGCTTTTACATGTGCCTGTGGGTGGACATATAACTCTACATAATATGCAACATGTGCCTTTCAAAAATAATAATAAAAGGAGACCTAAAAACAAAAAAAAAAAAAAAACGACATACGGTGGTTTTGAAGATAACTTTCTTTACTCAGTTTTATCATAAATAATTTCTTGGAATTGAATAATTATTTTATATTAAAGAGTTTGAACTTACTTTTCTAATAAACAGCACTAAGAATTTTAATATTTTTTAAAAATAAATAACTACTCAAGAGTTTGTTATTTATATTGTTACAATTATAAATAAGTATTGGAATTAAATTTCTGTATCATGATTCTTTATACCAATATTATGCTTGTTGAAGGAACAAAAGAGGAGTTAACGATGGGCTGATGGCAAAGTCGTGCATTACATTATTAATTAAGAGAATTATTTTATTTTTAAATTAGTATTTAAAACACATTATCTGTATTATTTAAATAATAATATTTAATTTATAAAATTTCAATTTTAAAATTTATTTTTTGAATCGAGGACAAAATGTGTTGTGCATACAATAGTTATTTTACGTAGTTAATACAATGATATGACATTTCTTAATTAATAGAAATATTACATTATCATACTTCTCGAATATCTAAAAAAATATCTAAGAATTTTTTTAAGATATTCGACATCTCAAGTGAATGGGTAAGAGTACATATGATCATCAACAAAACATCATGAGTCATGAGTCATAAGCCATGAGTGGTTTGTCTTGACTTTTGAGACCACATAACAGCACCGAAGGCGGTCGGTCTCTCTTTAAACCAACTTGTATAATTGTGGCCCACGCAGACTGGACCACGTGAACCACTTTTGTAATGTCCATTGTTGTACAGTGTTTTTCTTTTTCAAATTGTAATATATTTTTAACTCGTATTTTTTTTATTAACACCAAATACATAATTTAAATAAATTAATTAAAAAATATTTTACCATCTACGAGATTAGGAAAATTTTGGCCAAGAATCAAATTTCTCTATTTCTAAGCTTTTTTTTTTTTTTCAGAAAATGATACACTTATGTAAACCTGTTTAAATAAATTGAACTTAATCGAACTGAATTTAATATTTTTATTACGTTAAAGAGAAATAATTTTTTTATTTTAAATTTTAACCATTCCAGTAAACTTACAGATATAACACATTTTAAAATTATTAAAAAATATCTATAATAATAAATTCAAAATAACAAATCATATTATTAAAGTCAAATTCTTATTAGAGTTAAATCAGTCAATAAAGGCAACATATATATATATATATATATATATATATATTTCTGTTTAAATTATTCTCTCTGCCTGCAATAGATGTCAACTCTTCCCCCATTATAACTTATTTTAAAAAAATTGGTTAAGATGGCATGTTGATTAAAAGAAATAATCAAGGTAATTGTGACTGATAAGTGTCGTGTAATTATTTTAAAAAAATTAATAAATATGATATTTATATAAAATAAATTAATTTTTTATTAATAAATTTTATTTTATTTTTAAATAGCTGTCGATATTTATGCATTTTGTGAATGTATATAGGATGCATTTTGTGAATGCATCCGAAAGCTTTAAGCCTAAGCCTTTACATCCCCAATTAATTAAAACATATAAAAGTGCCATTTGCATGAGGCCTTATCTTGAAGTCCCCATTTCAAACAATCACGTCAACTTGTTAAGCTGTTATCCATTGACTTGAAAATTTTGCTATTTACTTATGTGTATTGGTATGATCAATTGGGACCTCGTTTCTCACGTATTGCGGTATTGGGACCCACATTGCTTGACATTATCAACCCAACCCTGAGTACAGCAATTATTAGAGATACGGACAATATTGTGCTGAAATTATAAGGTGAATTGCTACTTTTAGAGTTAGAATCAAAACATATTGTTTAAATTAAATGATTTACTTAATAAATAATTTAATATATAAATTGTTAATGTAATTTTCCGACATGGCTGGACACTGGAGGCCAACAATAAGGTCAAATGGCCACTATGATGCTTCGATATTGATACAGTACTTAAATGCTCATCTATGAATTAAATAATAAATACAATATATAAAAAATAAATGAAGAGATAAATATAGAAATTATCGTAACTTTCAATACAATCAAGAAAACAGGATAAAAAATAAAATAAAAAATAAAAAATAAAAAAATTGAAGAAATTTGGAAAGAGCCTAAAGAGACTGTAGATTCCAAGCTCAAAGTTGTAAATTCCTTTCGTTTATAAAGACATTCCTTACTTTTTAGGCTAGTTGAATCCTCCTTACTTTATATGCTATTTTCACATTTTTGCATGTCAATTATTCACCTTCAATTTTATCTCTTCCTTAACTTATATCTTCTAAACTTCTAATAGATTCGATCATAATTCATTTTATATTCAACACATACATTCTAAGATTTAGGGTTGGATTGGGATTTGAGATAAGATGAAATTTTTTTAATAATAGTAAGATAATTTGTAAATAATAGGGAGATAATTTGATTTGAATATTTTTTAAGTTTTAGAAAAGGAGAGAGAAAAATTTGAATAAAAAATATTATAAAATTAAAATATTATAAAAATATATTTTTATAACATTATTTTTATTTAGAGATTAGAAAAAGTTGGATTTTTTATTTCATTTTTTATTTAAAAGTTTGAAAAAATTATAATGGTCAGTTTGAAAATTTTGTATTCAAAATTATGTTTGAGAATAAGATAAGATGAGATGAATGAGATCAAATGAGAATTTTATGTCTCATCATAAGCCCCAAAACTGCCCTTAGTCATATCCATGAAACTCTAGGAAAATATAACTGATTTAGGGTTTGTTTGGAAAATGGAATGGTTTTATCATCTCATTTCTTTTCCAAACATCATTTAAACACAAATACAACACTTTTCAATTTCAAATTTTTAACTTTTTTATATAATCACTACTTAATCATTACAACTTTTCCTAACTTCTAACCAAAACATTAAAAAAAATATTTTTTTTAAAATCTTAAAATAAAAATAATATTAAAAAATCATATTATAAGAATATTTTAGTTTTATAATATTTTTTATTTAATTTTTTCTCTTTTATTTCTTAAAATATCATAAAATATTCTTGATAATGGTGATTTTTATATGATTTTTATTACTATTTTATTTATGAAAAATGCCAGTTTTCCTTTAATTCTATTGATTTTGTTTTATTGTTATATATTTTTTCTTTATTTTCTTGGATTTGAAGGAATGAGTAGATTTAGTGCAAAATGAGAGTATTTTGGTACAAAAGAAGAGACTACGGATCTAGACCGACGAGAGGCAACAAGATCTGATAAGAATCGAGAAGATTGGGCGATGAGCCCTGTCCCACAAGCAATAAAGAGATTTATCTTACCCAAATGTGAGAAGACTTCTCCCTCGATAGGCAAATAGTCTTTTCTCTCTATAGGTGAGGAGACCCAAGGGTGATTAGCTTGGGTGACGAAAGCTAACATTAAACGACTAACCTAAACAATATCGTGGGCAACGATTATGTTATGGACCTTGGTCAAATATCTAAACATTATGATCTTTTGGTCTCGTTTCACCTTATGATGACTGAATGTTCCTTGTCGTCTTGTTTGGTTTTGAACAATTTATGGCAATTAAATGTTCCTAAGTTAATGAAGGTATGATATTTAGTGGTGAATTTGATGATGATAATGAGTTTGGGTGATCTAAGTGATGAATTTGTATGTTTAATGTGTTGTAGGACGGCTTGATGATGATCCTTGCTGTTGGCACCTCTTAGATGATGATTAGGGTTGGTATGGTGAAGTGAGTCTAGGGTTTGAATGGTGGATGGATAGGGCTGTGAATTTTGAAAAAGTTGTTTTGGGTAGTCTAGGGTTTTAGTTAGGTCAAAAATGGAAATGATCTTAGGGCTTGTGTGTGTAGAATGAAATCCAAAAGTATAAGAAGGTATTTTAGGGTTTGAGGGAATGATTTAAAAATTGGTGGAGGCTAGGGTTAGAGTTTCCTAAAATGTAGGAAATCCTTATGTGAATTAGGTTTTATGGCTAGGCTTATTGGAGGCAATAGATCTAGGGTTTTATGGCTTTATGGAATAGATCTATGATGAAATTTAGATCTATGGAGACTTATGAAGTGTTTGGTAGGTAGGAAAGTATATGGAAAGTATGTGCTAATGAGTAATTTGGCTAAATCTCTTGGAAATGGTAGATCTAGAATGTTATATGAATGAAGGATATGGAAAATATAGATCTAAACTATGATGGGTTTAATATGTGTTTGTGAGGTGGGAAAACACAAGAAGATGTAAGATCAATGGGAAAATATATGAACAAGTAGGAAAATATATGGATAAGGAATAAATGACTCAACAAAGGAAAGATGAAGACTCTTTTTTTGGTATTTATGGATATTTTGAGAAATCAAATAATAATACGAATAACGCTTAGACTATGTTTGAAATGCAAGAAAATAAAGATGAACAAACTAGGAAATAAACAAGAACAAAGATAGATAATTGAATGGAAAAAAGAAAATAAGCATAAGATTGATAATGAATCATCACCTATTCATAAACGTCAAGGTGAAGATCATCTACTTAGGATTCACACGAGTTGTACCCAAATAGCCTAAGTGCTAAGCACTGAAAAGAATGATCTCAAGACACTAGTCCGTTCATAAGGGAAATATGCCAAAATATGTAAAATGAAATGCTAAAGATCCTATTTGTAGACTAATCTAGTTGGAAAATCTAATAAGTTTCCTAATAATGAAATGACTAAAATAAATAAATAAATAAATAATAGTATCGGGGCCCACGGCAATGGCCCTTTGCGGTCTGATCTGGCCCATGGCATTGGCCATGGATAGGTTGTGCGTGCGACTGGCATGGCCCAAGCATGGGCTTGGGCGTTTGACTGCTCATTGGTGCTGCCTGATATGGTTGGCATGGCTATGTACGTGGCTGGTATGGCTATGGCATGCCTGCTAGTGTGTCATGGCCCAAGCATGGGCCAGGGTGTTGGTGCTGATGGGCACATGTAGGTGCCATGCCTAAGGATGGCATGTCTACTGAGGCATGCCACTAACCTCGTTGGCCGCTGCTATGTACGTTGGTCATGTCATGGCACGGCACGGCACGACACGACACGGCTCTGGCATTATCATGGCCAGACCGTGTGCTATTGATGCGTGCTGAGGCATGTCATGGCAGGGCATTGACATGCTGGTGGGCATAACATGGTGCCGTGTGTTGGCTAGATAATGGGCATGGCATGGTGCTGTGCGCTTGCTCTACATGGCCCAGGCAAGTGGCTTGGGCGTTGGTGCTGCAAGGTACGGACTGGAGCTGTGCACTGTATGGCATGTCTGATGGGGCATGCCACTAGCATCATTGCTGGTGTTGAGTGTCAAGGGCATGTCATGGCTGACATGCCTGCTAGGTCTTGCCACATGTCAAGGGCATGTCTGCTGAGTTGTCCTGGCCCTGCCTTGTGGGTGTGCTGATGGGCGGTTGGGCACGCTAATGGCCCATAGGGACTTTTAGAGCATGTCAGTGACAGTGTCAATGGACTATTAGAGCATGACCTGTGAGACTGTCATGGCATGTTAACAGCGATGTCAATGGACTGTCAGGGCATGTCAACAACATTTTTAATGAGCTGTCAAGGCTAAGGCAATGGCAAGACGTGAGCAATCTTCTAATTGACCCATACCAATCCCACAATCTTCCTAGGGTTTGCACTAGACCCCTAGAGAAGTCCTCCAAAACTCGGCTCGACCCCATATGTGGCTCGATCTAGGATGTACATGCATGTCTAGGATCTTGTCCTAAGGCAATTTTTGTTGGGGTCTTGACATACTAGCAAAGGCGAGCAGCTTTATTGCTCGGTAGGTTGGCGAGATGAGAGTCTTTCATCTAAGTCAGAAACCTTACATCTTTGCCATTGGGCAAGGAGACTAGTTATATTCAGTGCACACGGCATCTACCCAGTGGGACTCTCCTGGGCTCCACAATTCAAGACGCATATCACTGAATTTTTCATTTTATCCCATTATTTTGAGATATTTTTCTCTTTTATTAATATTTATCTTTAGAAACTATTTTCCAAATCTTTATGCTAGATTGTAGCTGTAACTCTCTAATTTTTTTTTTGTCAACTTTAACAGTTATTTAATCCCAGCTTGTGGGATGAATAAGAGAGTTTGCGTTTTTGATGATTTTCTAGAGTCCAATTCTTAGTTTAGTATTTTGTTTTTCTAAATAGGATGCAGATCTGGAGAGACGAATCTCGAGCCGCATGCTTCTTCAACCAACTCTAATGAAAAAAAACTAGTTTTATTATTTTCCTTTTAGTTTCCTTATGAACTAATTTTATTTTCTAGAGATTTGATGTAGTCTAACTTTGAACAAACAATTTATATATTCCAAGTTATTTTATTTTTAATTTTTTTATGGTTGGGTGTTTATTTTTTGTTCTTAATGCTTGCAATTTTCTGGCTAGTAATTGTTTGATATTGAATCGCAATGAGTCCGGGATGTGATTTGTGATTTAGAGCTTTAAGATTAAGCACCATTAGTTGGAGTGAAAATAGAGATACTTTACCGTGATTAGTGTGATTTAAAAAAAAATCTAAAAAACTTAATAAGTCTCCAATTAGTTAAATTCACATAGAGATATGAAGTTATTAGTTGTAAATATTTTTAATATTATTCGAGAGAAGATATTTAATAGTTAAGAGATTTTTATCATCAACTTGAAAATTTTGAAATTTTATAACAAGAAAGAATAAATCGTGTGAGATTTGATAGTTGAAATCAAACGCTCTAGATTTATTTTTACTATCTTTACAATATTAATTTTAACATTTTTTTCTTTAGTTAAATTTAGATAATCTATTATTTAAATTTTAGTTTTTTAAATAGTAACTAATTTAGTAAATTTCATTACTCAATGACATAATTAATATCTGTAAGTTTGATATCTATTTAATTAAAAATATTTTACTACTTATTAAGATTCTATACATTTACAATATTTTTACACGAACAACTATAATCGAAATTTTTTAATTATTATTTATAAATTATTTTATTATTATTAATAAATTCCTCATCATTATCTCATCCTCTTGGCCACGCATCCAGTTCTAAAGTTATATTTACTTCTTTTTTTTTTTATTCCCCGAATCTAAAATTTAGATCTTCTAAGCTATCAATAATTGCTGCAGGTGAAGCAATAACCGACGAAAAAGCCAACCAGAGCAAAGGGATGGGGTCCTGGCCTCTTGGCGGCTACTTGTTTAGGTCCCACGCGCTTTGCCTGCGACTTTTATTTTGGACGGACCTCAGCGTACCCAGGTGGCTATCTCAGCCCAGACAAAAACCAAGTTTTGAGCAATCGCTGGACCGCACGCGCCATGCTTCCAATAGATTCCCCCGTTCGAGCGTGCGACCGCGCGCGTCTGAAATGCCATGACCAACCGATACATACTGAAAATATGCATGCTCTCGTCTTATCCAAATTTAACAGAAAACGAAAGAGAACTCAAAGAGGGCTTGCATGAAATACCATGTTGGGAGCTGATATGACATAGAGATAATTTTAAATAAAAGAGGGATGAAATTTAACGTAGTTCGGTAATTGCCTACGTTTACAGCTGTTGTAATTTCACTATAAAAATAATTTTTACAGAAAAATTTTCTCTGCTCACCCACTCTCTTCCTCTCTTCTTTCTCTCTTCCACACTCTGTCTGCACTCTCTGCTGCACACACTTAAGCTCTCCTATTTATAGGAGAGCAGATCACTACGTTGCAGCAATTTGCTGCATGATGCTTGGGGAGGTGGGGAGGTGCCTAACAATACAAAAGAGTAAACGGTGCAACGGTGCATTCGGTGTCTTTCGGTGCACTGTTCACTGTTTTTGTCTCCACCTGCAACAATCTCCCACTTGGAGACAAATGAGTCTACATATCTTCATATCAACTATCACAGCAACTTCAAGTCATGCCTTTAAGTACGAAGTCCAACTGAAGCTATACACAGCTTCAGTTTGTCAGCAGTAACTACTTTTGTGAACATGTCTGCTGGGTTCTCTGTTCCTCGAATCTTCTCAAGTATCAGCTGTCCACTATCGAGAAGAGATCGGATAAAATGGTATCACAACTGTATGTATTTTGTTCTGGAATGAAAAGCTGGATTCTTTGCAAGAAAAATAGCACTCTGACTATCACTGTGCAGAATGCCTTTTTCATTCTTCTTTCCCAATTCCTCCAAGAATGACTGCAACCAAACCATTTCCTTCCCTGCTTCAGTTATAGCAATGTATTCCGCTTCTGTAGTTGAGAGAGCAACAATCTTCTGTAACTTAGAAGCCCACGATACAGCTATATCACCCAGCGTATACACAAATCCAGTAGTACTTTTTCTGCTGTCAACGTCACCTGCTAAATCAGCATCTACATATCCCTGTAGTTTTAAACCTGCTTTTGTAAAGCATAGTGACATATCTGAAGAACCTTGTAGATATCTTAAAATCCACTTGACTGCTTCCCAATGCTGCTTTCCTGGATTACTCATGTACCTGCTCACAGCTCCCACTGCTCGTGCAATATCTGGCCTTGTACAGACCATGGCGTACATAAGACTACCAATAGCAGATGCATAGGGTATTCTGTTCATGCATTCTTGCTCTTCCTCCGTCTTTGGCGACTGATCCTTAGTTAGTCGAAAGTGACTAGCTAAGGGTGTGCTTACTGGTTTCGCCTTGTCCATGTTAAACCTTCTAAGCACCTTCTTTACATACTCCTCCTGCGAGAGCTTGATAGTATCATTAGACCTGTCTCTAATAATTCTCATACCAAGGATTTGTTTTGCAGCACCCAAATCCTTCATCTCAAACTGCTTCTTCAGTTTATTGATTTCCTCGATGCTTGACCCTGCAACAAGCATATCATCCACATATAACAGTAGGATAATATAAGAGTTGTCAAAGTTCTTCATATAGCAACAATGGTCGGCCTGCAGTCTTGTAAATCCATTACTGCACATGAAGTTGTCAAACTTCCGGTACCATTGTCGTGGAGCTTGTTTTAGGCCATACAAGCTCTTTTTCAGTTTGCAAACTAGATTCTCTTTTTCCTTCACTGAGAATCCTTGTGGCTGGTGCATATAAATGTCTTCCTCCAAATCACCATGAAGGAATGCAGTCTTCACATCTAACTGCTCAAGATGTAGATTCTCTGTAGCCACAATTGCCAACACTAGCCTGATAGTAGTCAATTTTACAACTGGGGAGAAAATGTCTGTGTAGTCGACACATTTTTTTTGTTGAAACCCCTTCACGACCATTCTGGCTTTGTAGCGCTTGCTACCATTGTGTTCTTCTTTAATTCTGTACACCCATTTATTGTGCAAAGCCTTCTTGCCTTTTGGAAGCTTAGTTAGCTCCCATGTCTGATTTGACATCAGTGACTCTATCTCATCTTGCATGGCTTTCTCCCACTTGATCGAATCTTCAATTTGTAGAGCCTCATCATAACTTTCCGGTTCACCACTATCTATTAGCAAGATGTAGTATAGAGATGGTGAGAACCGCTGTGGTGGCCTGATTGTCCTTGAAGATCTTCGAGTAGCAGTGAGTGGTGTACGTTGTTCGATCTGTGTATCATCATTTTCTTGATCCTCGTTCTGATCAGTGTTGACTCGAGTAACATCAAAATCAACAACCTCAGGTTTCTTTGGCTGTTCTTCAGATTCAGCTTGTGACTTAGCTTTGTACAAAATCTGCTCATTAAATATCACATTTCTACTTCTGATGATTTTGCGATTTTTATCATCCCAAAATCGATAGCCAAATTCTTCATCACCATAACCGATGAAAAAACATTTTCTAGATTTGGCTTCTAACTTGTTACGATCAGTAGAATCTATGTGAACATATGATAAACAGCCAAAAACTTTCAAATGGGAAAAATTTACCTTCTTTCCGCTCTAGACTTCCTCTAGTAGATCGAACTTTAAGGGAACTGAAGGTCCCCGATTAATCAAATAGGCTGCAGTGTTAATTGCATCAGCCCAAAAACATTCAGGCAATCCTGAATTCAGCCTCATGCTTCTGGCACGTTCGTTGAGAGTTCTGTTCATGTGTTCAGCTACGCCATTCTGCTGCGGTGTCCCGGGAATAGTCTTCTGAAATCTAATCCCATTTGCAGCACAGAATTCTTTGAACCCTCCGTCGATGTACTCTCCTCCATTGTCTGACCTCAGACATTTTAACTTCAAGCCTGTTTTATTTTCAACCATGGCTTTCCACTTCTTGAAAGTATCAAATGTGTCAGATTTATTTTTCAAAAAATAAACCCATACTTTCCTGCTTGAGTTATCAATAAATGAAACATAGTACCGCGATCCTCCAAGAGAAGCGACTGAGGATGGCCCCCACAAATCTGTGTGCACCAACTCCAACTTTGTAGATTTTGGAGTTCTACAATTTTTCAGGAAACTAACTTTTTTCTGTTTTCCAAAAATGCAACCTTCACACATGTCGAAATCAGTTGATTCCAATTTTGGTAACTTCCCATTGGATAATAGTACTTTCATTCCTTTCTCACTCATGTGACCAAGTCTTTGATGCCATAGGTTGGCATTTGCATCAGCAATTGCAATAGTATCTCTAATACTTGAAGTCATGTATAGAGTACCTGTTTTTGTGTCTCGAGCTACTACCATAGCTCTTTTTGTTATCTTCCACATGCCACCGGTAAATAGTACCGAATGCCCATCAGCATCAAGTTGTCCTACAAAAATCAGGTTCCTCATGAGCTTGGGAACATGTCGCACCTTCTGTAGCAACCATGCACTTCCATTGGGCAGATTGATTGATACATCTCCCATGCCTTCGATTTTCAACGCTTCACCATCTGCTAAGTACACATTCCCAAAATCACCATTGACATAATTCTGCATGATTTTTCGGTGTGCTGTAGTGTGAAACGAGGCTCCTGAATCTAACACCCAAGATTCAATTTGGTTGTCGACTGAAAGAAGTAAGGCATCTCGGAGCTCTTCTGTTGTGGCATTAACAGAGTCATGCTCATTCTTCTTCTTTGCTTCCTTGCAATTATTTTTGAAGTGGCCAATCTTGCCACAATTTCAGCACTGTATTTGTTTTCCGGATCTAGATTTACTTCTGCCTCTTCGGGACTTCGATCTGCCTCGATTTGAACTTCTACTAGCTCCTCCACCTCTCGTCTAGAGGTTTAAGGCAGAACTGGAAGTTGATGCTTCTCCTGTATCTCTTCTGCGAACTTCCTCGCTAAGAATATGGTCCCGGATATCTTGATACTTCATCTTTGTTTTGCCATAAGAATTGCTGACAGCTGTTCTTATGGCCTCCCAGCTCTTTGGCAATTGAGCTAGAGCAATCAGTGCACGTACTTCATCATCAAATTCAATCCCCACTGAAACTAATTGATTGATGATGGTGTTGAACTCATTCAGATGCTGAATAACTGGAGTTCCTTCTGCCATTCTCAAGTAGAATAGCTTGTACATCAAATGCACTTTGTTATTGGCTGATGGCTGCTCGTACATGTCCGATAAAGCTTTCATCAAATCCACCGTGGTCTTCTCCTTTCCCACATTGTGTGCAACTGATCTCGACAGTGTTAGTCTAATGACTCCCAACACTTGTCTATCAAGGAAACTCCAATCTTCATTGCTCATGTCATCTGGCTTTCTTCCTAGGAGTGGAAGATGAAGTTTCTTCCCATAGAGATAATCCTCTATCTGCATTCTTCAGTAGGCAAAGTCTGTACCGTCAAATTTCTCGATACCAACTCCTTTACCTTCTTTTCCAACCATAACTTTACAAATGAGTTCAAATTCAAACAAACAAAGATCACCGTTGCATCCGAAACACTCGAATTAGCTGGAAACGAGTCCGGAATGATCCAAATAGTTTGTCAGCACTATTTGATCGTTGCGATGGAACTCCAACTGGCGTGATCTAGCCCAAAATGATCTGCAACACGTGGATGGTTCAGATCCAATGTACTGATGCCGAATCTCAAAATTTCGACCATACGGATGAGTCCGGAATGATCCAAATAGTTGGAAAGCACTATTTGATCGTCGAAATTGGACTCCGAATGGCTTAGATCTACCCAAAAACAGATCTGAAAAACGGACGGTTCTGATCTGTCTGGCGCGTGAGATACACGCGCTGCACAGTGCGCGCAGGCAACGCGTGGGCACGTGTAATACACGCGCGTACAGTACTGTGGCCCGTGGAGGGAGAGTGAGGCGCGTGTGACACACGCGCCGAACCTCTCTAGGGCGCGTGGGGGCACGTGTCCTTCACGCGTCTTCAACCTCTGGCACGCGTGGGGGCGCGTGAGCGCGTGTGGTGCACGCGTCTTCAACCTCCGGAGCGCGTGGGGCGCGTGGGTTGCAGCAGATGCACGCGCTGATCTTCTAGGGGCGCGTGTAGCCTCGTCCGACCTCTGTTTTTGATTCCGTTTGCGGCAACAGATTCATCTCGACGCGAGGAACACCGTGGAGTTGTCAAAAATTGATTTTGAACAACTTGAATTTTCGGACAGCTCGAACCAATGCTCTGATACCAGTTGTTGGGAGCTATTCTGACACAGAGACGATTCTAAATAAACGAGGGACGAAATTTAACGTGGTTCGGCAATTGCCTACGTCCATAGCTGCTGTAATTTCACTATAAAAATAATTTTTACAGAAAAATTTTCTCTGCTCACCCACTCTCTTCCTCTCTTCTTTCTCTCTTCCACACTCCGTCTGCACTCTCTGCTGCACACACTTAAGCTCTCCTATTTATAGGAGAGCAGATCACTACGTTGCAGCAATTTGCTGCATGATGCTTGGGGAGGTGGGGAGGTGCCTAACAATACAAAAGAGCAAACGGTGCAATGGTGCATTCGGTATATTTCGATGCACTGTTCACTGTTTTTGTCTCCACCTGCAACATACCAAACGGCCAAAACTAACATATTTGCCTTGATTTCCTTAATATTTTATAAGAATATCCCTCAAATGTATCTTGAAGTTAAAAATAATAATTTTTTATAAGAATAATATTATATATAATTATAGAATATATAAGTATAGTATAATCACTTTAAAAAAAAGTGTCATTTATTATTTAATTTTTTTTATATAAATCTTATATTCTCATTTAAATGATTGCGTGACATTTATGCACTGCACAATTATAAATATTATTTTTCTTGCAAAAATTAGCTTAGGATTTTTTAGATTTTATTTTTTCTCAAAATTATTGGGGCTAAGATAAGAGAAATAGACCTATTAAATAAGATATTTTTTTTAAATAATATTAAATATCCAATAAATATGACAGAATCAACTTTATATACAAAAATTGCAGAAAATGTTGGTCATACAAATTCTATATTTTGCACCAATATGGTTGGGATACAAACTACCCGCGATATGTGCTTGCGCTCAACTAGTTTATGGATGATTTAATTATTATTTAGACTATGCATTATTCATGCTGCTATGAGATTAAAATAACAAGGACACCACGTGCATGGAATCAATTGTTTTATCCATCAAAATTTTTTATTAGTATATTAGTATTGGTTGTAGAGTATATAAGTATTGTGTAGTCATTTTGAAAAAGAGTACGGTTTATTATTAAAAAATTATTATTTTTTTATATAGATCCATATTTATTCAATTTTTTTAAAATCATTGCGTAATACTTACACGCTTACAACTGTAACTATCATTTTTCATATAAAATTACAGACATCTTAGACATACTAGGGAGTTGCTTGCATATCAATAATGACTTTGTAAACCATATTACAAGAGATATTTTGTTAGGAAATAAGATATTGGTACAGTAGCATGAAAATAGGGAAAGCAAAGGAAAGATAAATATCTTGCTCAATATGGTATCCAAAGATGTTAAACATGGGCAGTGGATCAAATCTGTAGACAGCCTAAAAGCAAGTACTTCGTACCGAAGAAAGCTTAATTAAAAGGTTGCACTGTTTTGGTTACTAATCAAAGTGGATGCTGCATGACTGTTTGATCTTTGATCTTTACGTTAGATTACGTTATTGTACTTGTACCTTTAAGCAAAGCACTTTTTTGCACTCCCCCATATTCGGCGATTGTATTTCTTTAACTATTGCTAGTAATATACATAACAAGATAAATTATGGTATACCTCTTATTTTTTGAATTTATATTTACAGTCATAGAATATGTAAACGCTATATAATTTTTTTGAAATAAATAAATAAATATAAGATTTAAATAAAAAAATTAATTTTTTAATAATAAATTTTATTATTTTTTAAAATAATTGCGTAGACTCAACGATTATTATGATAAGATTTGATTATTAAGATTCAAAATTGTATTTAAAAAAAAAAATCAAATTATTCCATTTACGTAATTACTTCGACTTATAAATATAATTGTTCATATATGTGTACATGCAACAAGATATATGACATCTAACATGTTCACATTCCCTGTTCTTGTGTTCTTGATTTCAATTTTTTGTAAAGAGAAAAAAAGAAAAAAATACATACACACGGGTACTAGACAATAGACGTACTTTACTATGGAGTGCAAGCTGCAGCATCCAAAATGATATTCAAAAAGCCAGTTGATAGTTTTATAATTAATTATTCTGGAAAATAAAATTTTATCTTTAGGAGAGAAAAGAATGTTCTGCAGGAGACTGGGTAGCTGCGAGACAAATGGGAATCATCCACCACACATGCGAGGTGCACGTGCTGTTCCAGACAGCGTAGGTCAGGTCCCCTTATGTTTTTGTATTTGCCCAAATCACGGCAGAGACAGAATGCCACTATCATCTTGCTGCGATTCTAATCAAGGAAGATATAATAATATGTTACAGAAAATTATTATTATTATTTTTTACAGAAAATTAATTTAAAATGTTTGATTTGGATGGTGAAATTGGCGTTGACTGTGCTTTGAAATTGATCATTGACTCACCTAAAAGGAAAATATTGCTTGTGCCATCAGCATGATTTAGATGCAGTGAGGGAGCTTAATTAATGAGCTATTTTTTTTTTTAAATAAATGACATAATTTTGAAGTCACTTCAATTGATCATCAAAACGGACATTGACAACTACTTATATTCATAAAGGTCAGTTGTGTTTGGACAATGGAGTGATCTGATTATTTAATATTTTATTAATATTTTTTTATCATTATTCACAAATTATCTAAAATTATATTACTATCTAAACGTACGTTTGATTATGCGCCAAGGGGGGAGGGGGGTGCTGTTTAATTCAACCATTCATCAAATCAACTTGTGCACAAAATTCTGAACTTCTGCAAGGCTCTTTAACCTGTAGAATATGCTAATAATGTCAAGACAAACTCACAACTTGGAATCATGGATGATAAACCCTTCATCCAGCAACATTGGTTTTAAGCAGTAATTTAATAGCACAGTTTGCAGCATTCGAGCAAGCTACAACATTTGTACCCACCCCAACACTTTTTTCTTGCTAAAACCCCCGGGAAAGGTAGAAAGCTCGATCAAGTGGATGCATAGACGGATAGACCTAACTCCTTGGTAGGCCTAGTAATATATCAGCAGGAAATTGAGGTCTGGTTTGGAGAGAAACACTTAGCTCAAGGGCAATGGGGCCATATATTAGAACATGAACCTATTTCAAAAGGAAAAATATAATTACAAGTATAATTATACATTAATTTATACATCAATATAATATGATAAGTAAAAAAATAAATTTTATTAAAAATAATATTAATTTAAATTTTAAATATGAATAAATTAATATTAATATATAAATTAATACGCAACTCTATTTATATATAATAGAATTCATTTCAAAACAGCCTAAAAGCACTAGTCTTGCTGTAACTGAAAAGGCAGTCATATCAGCAAACTGGTCATACAACAAAAAAATAATAGAACGAGGTCAAGAGTTTCTTCATAGAACAAGAAAGCAGGATTTTTTAGACCATTACTAGTGTACCTTTTTTACTGCTGATAATCTTAGCTATAAGACTTGATTTGGATGTGCAGATAAGATATAAATTATTTTATTTAAATTTTATTTTATTTTTTATCTATTTATCCAAACTGCATAATACAAAATTTTATCTGATCTGATGTTTCAACCATTTCTACTATATCACTACAGTTCCTCATAATAATATTAACTACCACATTTTTAATATATATAATTTTGTATTAGATTTTTATTTTATTTTATTGTAATATATAACTAGAAAAATATATTTCAAATTTATAAAATATAGTATAATAAATATATCATAATTAGAATAATTTCGTTTAACAAAAAAATACGTTCATATATGAAAATATTAAAATAATCACGATCAATTACAAAAAAATTTGAAAAAGTCAAAATATTAGTGAGTTTTTAAATTAATAATAGATATTACTTATTTTTAATATATTCACAACATTTTTCACCCAATAATTAAAAATACTTTTCAATAATTAATAAGACCCACCACTTTATCAAATCTTCAAAAAGTTAAAATCATATCATTTCATCTTATTATTTAAAGATATTTTTTTAATAAATCATTTTATCTCATCTTAATTAAAAAGTCTTATTATTATTTATAATATTTTATTTTATTTTATTTAAATTGTGTAATGAAACGAGACTATGAATACACATCTAAAAAGTCTCTAGAATGCCAAAAAAAAAAAAACAAAAAAACAAAAAAACAAATTGCAAATCGTTGTGGGAAACTGGAAACATCTAGATTGTGTGGTACATATCAAATAATTGTAATTCCAGGTCTTACCTCTTATCTTTACCCTTGACTTATTGGCTCTACCGACTCTTTTGTTTATTTTACATGTACGATGAGACAGAAACTTTAATTGGTGAAAACTACAAGCGTTATCACAAAGAGAACTTCGTGTTGGGGGGGGGGGGGGGGGGGGGGGGGGGGTGGGTTGTGGAATACACAAAAAATGCCCCCTCAAATTACCCCCAATTTGCAATCACTCCCTCCCTTAAACTACACAAACAGGTCTCGACAGAATGTGTTAGATCTTCCTTCTGACATGTTATACATTTGTCTAACTCATATTATTTACAGCAGAGGCCCCAATTAAAAGATTATGAATAGTTTTCTTGGTTGGATATATACTGTTAATAAAGACTAAATCGACCTAGCTCCTGTTAGGTTTAATGTGCAAAGCTCAGAAAGACCATTACCCAAGTAACCCAACTACATGTGATGAGTTGGACAGGCTCTTTTTGGTCGTCTCAAAGTCGAGTATTATTGTCCTCTTCTTCTTCTTTCAACGTGCATTAATTACATAAGCATGCAGTATGTAACCTGCTCACAGTACTGTAGTTTTAAGCAATAAAAGCGACATCTACTTATGCTAGACTACTGGTCTATTTGGAAGCGTCTATTTAGACGTTTCACCTAAACCAAATTTGAAAATCTCGATTTGAAAAGATTGCCTCCATGGCCCTTGGTAGTTGATGCAATGACGTATAATTTTGAGTCTTGACCACTTAGAAATAGTTGGAATTCATAATTTAATGCAATTTGATGTCTCACTCCGAAGACTATTATAAATTATCTATGAGCATAGAATCTCATTATTGCTTTGTCATAAGCTTTGTACTTAAAGGATGCCAATTAACTACGCCAAAACTCTTCCTGATGTGCTGACTAAAAAACTAATTAAAAAACAAAAAAAAATCATTTCTTCATGCTAAAACTTGTGATGTTCACTCAATATCCACTAGGTGCTATGTCCCCAGAAAAGAAAGAAAAAGGAGATTACCCTTTTGTTTTGTTTTCTTTTTCTTCGAATGGCAGAAAACCGGGAATTTCCATTCTATAGGCACGTGTGAGTCCCACATGATGTGTCATCCCGTGACAATCATGTTTTGTTTATCCTTTTTTCTGGGAAATACTTCTTCTGCTCCCTTTGTTCAATTGATGAATCGTTGAGAATTACTTGACGCAGTTGAATCCAACAGCATGAAAGAATACACTTAGGTTGACTAAATTTGGAACAATGGAACTTGGGACGGTTTTTAAGAAATGAGAAATAATGGAAAAGAACCAATTTATAAATTATTCGTTTTATTTTACTTTTCCTCGTTGTAAATACTTTTTTTGATTGGCATTGTGTCAAAAAATAACGTCTAGACTAATTTCGGGAGTGCACAACAAAGTTTTGAATACCATACCAGAAGTTGTATCGGTCAAGTTACTGGAACGAAATATTTCGATACCGGTACTGTTTTGTGTACCATTTCAGAATAGTCGATATATGAATAAATTATATATAAATTTATATATATATATATATATATATAAATGATAAATAGCCTGATTTGAATTGGAGGTAAAAAAATGTACTTGCAATTTGAAGAAATAAAAAAATAATAATAAAGGCCGAAATATCGGCTGGTACAAAATATGTGTAATACCCGTAACGGACCAATGATTGGTACGAAATATACCGGCCAGTACGGTATGGTATTTAAAACACTGGTGCACAGGTCCTTAGTAAAGAATTTCTTGCAAGTGCACCTCGGGTAATTTGAGAGAAAAATCTCCCAATCCGATAGCCTCTAGAAGTTGTTTGCACCCAAAGAGATTTAAACATTAGACATAGAGTTTTGCTACATACAAGTACAGTCGCACACTAATCTGTGTACCAATACTGATTTATTCATACTTAAAATTTAAATTAACACTGTTTTCAATAAAATCTACTTTTTGACCAATCACATCACATTGATGCACATATTAGTGCACAATTGTGCTTACAACTATACTTTTCCTTAGACATAAAGAGAACGTACCATGAAACCCAAGGTCTTTACTACTTGAGCCAACCCTAGGGGTTACTTTTCCACATTGTAAATACAGTTATAGGGTTATGAGAAATGTTTGGATCTCTTAATCTGCTCAAACTAAAGATTAGCCAATTTTGTCACAATAGAGATATCTTTATTTTTGCATTAAAAATGGGATACTGTTATTTTTCATCTTTGATTTTATCATTTCCAGTCACTCCGGCTTACATAACATCTTTTAAAAGCGGCTTCATAGTCAACCATTTGACGCATGCATTAACCAGTGTGACTAAGAACAATAAAATCCAGAATGAAAATCAGTATTTCTATTGAAAAAGCAAAAATACTGTCTGATCTCATGGCTTACTTTGTCCATTTCTTGCTTGTATCTAGCTTCAGAATAAAGCAACTAACACATGCAAGCACTCACAATTCGTGCCCAACTGGGCAGGATAATCTCAAGAGATGAATTTTGAGTACTGCTTAGCTAATATAGCAAGGGCTCAAGGGGTTGGGAACTTGATGGTTGGTACTCCTGCTATAGGTGACTGCCACACATGGAGCCACGAGCACATTTTACACTTCAAATTTGTAGGTTCCGAAGTTCTGGATTTACTAAGCGGGTAGTGCTGAAACCATGTTCTTACCTTAAATTGCAATGCCAAATAGATAAAATCGAATGATAATGCGGTTTCATATGAAGTAGATCAACGGACAGAACATATGGTCTTTTTTAATTTTTCTCTCCCATCCCTCGGTAGATAAAAGCTTGTGTTTTTAATTGGATCATGTGTTTTGGATGATCTGGTGCCTTTCTCCATCATTTGATCTGGGATATTTGAGGAAGTTGGTTATGCGTATTTTTTGTTTAAAAACATAACAAAAGGAGATCAAAGCCACGAAAATGTAGCTGCATTAAAGCTACTGGAAAACCACAAACTGCCAGCTCTAATCAATAGTCCCGAACCTTTTTCAGGTAATCGTCAGAGCTTCTACCATCAACTTGTAGAGAGCCAGTCCACCTTGATGGCAGCCTGGCATATTTGATGCCATGTTCCCTAAATCAGTCTGATTAAGAAAATTGATGAGTACACATCTTAAAATAAAATAATAATAATAATAATAATAATAATAATCATAATAATAATAATAATTTGAAAAATTCAATCTGTAGTGTCATATAAAGCAAGAAATTGTTATTTAAGCTAAATGTAATTTCTTATGCACCCCAGCAGCAAATATAAAAGCAAGTTTCTTTACATACATAAAAAAGCAAAAAAATACCATTTCCCATTTTCCAAATCATGTCTACTACCATGCCACCACCCTCCTTACCATGAACCTCAAAAGGCGAGAGAAAGAAAGGGGGGGAGGGGGGGAGAGAGGAGGGATGCATGTACTCCCAAAACACTACCCATTTTGTAACATGCACTCAAATTACTAACTTTTTCACATTCATAAAAAAAGTTGCAAGATACCCTCTTGTTAAGATTTCATTGTTAAAATAGACAAAAAATGGGCGACATGATACAATCTTGATAGTTGAGTCATAACTGATGCCCATTGTAACTTTTTAGTAGTTTGATGATGTAACGTGACAAAGTTGGAAGTTGGAGGGATTCATTGCAAAAGGGGAGGTTTGGAGTAGTCCTAAATGCCATGCTCCTGTCACTATGATTGTTTATGCGCTCATCTTTAACAAAAATGAACCATAAGTTTCACCTCAAGAAAATGAAGTTTAAACTAACCACTGAAACTGCATAGAGCTGAGTTGACTCATAACCATCTTGTGCACTCAAATACAGTTTTTGAATTTCCTTTGACTCCAGACTGCATTTGATAAAGAAGAATGCAGCTGGCCTTACATTCAACTCCCTGCGGGATATACCAATGAGAAGTGGATTGTGCTGCATGAGAATCAAAAGATTGATATCAGCTAGTTTAAATAAAAAGTCAAACAAAAAAAAATGAGAAAGAAGCATGTTTCTCTAACCCAATAAACCCCTACACGAGCTTTAGCAATTAATATCACTTGCACAAAGTGGAATTGCTCAAGTGGTTTCGACAAAGGTATTACAATCAGATAAATAAACTTAGAACCACAAGCAGTTCACAAATTTATAAACAAATTGATCATAGACAGGAATGATACTCTCATTGATCAAAATATATGAAACAAGCAGGAACAAAAGGTGCTTTCACCACAAAGAGACTGGAGCTTACAAGGGACGCCAAAGGTACTCCAATTTCTTCAACTACTTCACGAATAATGCTATCAAACATCTCTTGAGAAACTTTTTGGTTAATAAGCTCAGACTCTGTCAAATCCTTGGCATACTGATGGGATGTTATTCCAATTTCTTGGGGCTGTCAACCATCAGAAAGTGTACCATTATGCCCAGATTTTCTGCAAAAGACCAACTTTGCAAGCCATGTATTGTGGAACTGCCCCCATCTTTCAAAAAGAGGAAAAAGATTTTCACATTATAAAACTCAATACCTCTGGATGACCTCCTGGGAAAACAAAGCGTCCAGGAAATTCCCCAACATTACTACTCCTTCGCAGCACAATTATTTTATTGTCAGATGTCTCCACTATTGCACCATTACCCAGTGGGCTTGAAGTGTGTTGACAACAAATACTGTCGTCTACAGGAAAATAGAAGCTAGAAACGCTCAAAAGATTTGGATTGCATCGATAAGCATTAAGAAAAGCTGTTTCTACCAAGTGACCCAATTTGATTTAACTGTTACATATCATGAGTCATCATAATCTTATGAACTTAAAGCCTAATGTTAGAAGTTTAAAGAGCTAAAGATATGTGTATTGAGGTTTAATTTCTTACATCATTTCCTTAGTATTCATAATCTCATGCTTTATTTTATATCTGACACCTCAGACAAGACTTGAATTTTCAGGGAGATGAAGGACACAAGATGAATAGCAACAGATAATTTGTTAATATGTTAGGCAGTATGAATTCAGTTATACCATCAAAGACAAAATGGAGACAAAATAAAATCAGAACATAAGTTTTCAACTTTAGGTAGAAAATACCTTCTGATGGAACCAAGAACTTTTCCCACAAAGGATTTAAGTTTGTCCCCATAAAAGTCCTGGTACAAAGAAGATGGCAAAAAAGCTTTAGTCTGGGAAAAGAGTGCAATTATAGGAAGCATTGATCAAGATAAGTGAATCAAGATGTTGCAGAAAAATCACTACTAGGGATATTGCAGAAAACCAATCCTTTATTTGTTTAGAACAAATTCAGAGGTCAGACAATAGAAAGGTAGTTGCACATCCTATTGATATTGACATCTCCAAAACAATACCAATTATTCTCCATTTCGGTGGTTGCAAAACCATAAATCATACATCTTTTTCATAAAATGAAAGCCTTTCAAGTCTTTATCAGAGAATGGTTGCATCTCCACATTTGAATTAATCAGTTCCCAGGTCATCCAAAGTACCCCTTGAGTTAATACACTTGTTTCAAACTACAAAATCCTATTGCCTGCCAACCAATCTCCCTAATTAAGGGTTCCTAAGAGCTGGCATTCCCTCCCGTTTGTGTGCCAAATTATAGCATTTGAAATGAAAATATGCTTTAGAAATGATGGAGCTTCTTTAGTCAAATGGTTAAATAATTCCGTCAATAAGAACCAAGGCAGCACTCAACCACACAGGATGAGTACAAAATAATTTTTTCGGATAGAACGTGGATGAAAACTAGTGCTTGAATTCTAGTAGTAGAAGGGTCGTGGTTGTCCAAACCTACTTCCACTGGTCATGAACAGAGGGGTGCTCAAGATGGATACTTATTTGTAACTTAAATATTATGAACCTTCAAACATTATATACACCAAATGGTTAACTTGGCATGGCAGTCAGATCTAATATCAATTAGAAAGTCATACAAAATGTAGAAACTACTCAAACAATAACCACCTAAGGCCACCAGCAGTAAGTAATAAAAACTTACTAAAGAAAAAAAAAATGTAAAACATATATCACTTTTAAATACTGTGACCCTAGCCAAGAGCCTAATGGCCTGATGGAACATAACCCGGTTCTCCAAATGGAAAACCTGGGTTTGAAACCCCCCATCCCCTGTATCAAAAAAATAAAATAAAATAAAAAGACTGACCCTGACAAAAATATTAAATATGAAGGATATTATATCTAAACTCAGTCCATGGATTTCTATTATTTATCTGGAAAAGTGTACATATGCACAGCGGCACACATGGCCACCAGGTACCCACAGAAAGAGAGAGAAACCTGTAATCTGTCAAACCTAGGTGGAGGCAGATGCGAGAAACTTGGTTAGGTCCATCTCCATGAAGCAAGACGTATCCTCCATACTGTACAAAACAATGAATACAGTATACTAGTTAAGATAAATCTATCAATACAAAACATGGGGTAAACTTTAAAGCAATCCGACTCTATAATATTTCTGAGAAAAAGAATCCTATATCATTTCAGATGTCCAACATGTGGTTGTGGCACAACATGTAGGTTACTGCCACTTGCATCAAATGCTTCAACCAAAGCCACAGTTAAATGGAGCAAAATTTTCACTGTTAGCATTTTCAGAGGTTATGCAGCTTGATGAAAAGATCTCGGTCAGTTGGTGAATAAATCAAAATCTGCTGGATTTTTCTTCTCAAAACTTTCTGCAGTAAAGTCCATTGCAATGCATAATACTGGTTTTAAGAAGCCATCCTTGCACATATTTAGGTGTACCCGGGCATATTAGAAGATTGGAACTTCTATGTTAGAGCTTCTAGTGCTGAAGATTAAGAAACAAATGGCAGGCTGGAAGTCTGGGCTGTTATCCTATGGAGAGAAGCTGATTTTGATCAAGCATGTTTTGCCGAGCATGCCAATACATGAATGATCTACTCTTAACACCCCTAAGACAGTTTTGCAAGAGGTTCTGGGATAATTTACTGAGTTTTCTGGGGAGAGGCTAATATGAAGGCTAAGAAAAAATGGGTGGCATCACTTGCATGGGCTAAAGCTTGTAAACCAGTGGTGGTGGGTTTGGGTATACATGGCTTGGGACCGGTTCAACAAGCTCTGCATATAAAACTAGCTCAGAGATTTTTCTATGGTAATTCACTATGGTCTGATTATTCTACAACCAAGCACTTAAAGTGCCTTCCCTTCTCTACTACAAACCTCTAGGTTGGGTTCTTTGTGGAAATCTGTAATGTCTCTGAGCAAAGAAGTTTTGCAAGGCTTAAATTGGAGGGTGACGGAAGGGAGCATGAACTTTTGGTTTGAGAATTGGTCTGAAATTGGCTGACAGAGTAGCTAATCTTTTGAGTCCTGACATGGAGGTTTCTGATATCTGGCCAGTGGAGGGATGGAATACACAGCTTTTTACACGTTTAGTAAGGAATGTTTTGGTTGATGAGTTGATATCTAAATCACTGAGGATAGGTTCTGGTGTTTATATTCCCATTTGGGTTGATGAAATGGCTGCTTTTCTTCAAAATCACCTGGGAACAGAATAAGGACCAAAGGGCAATCTGTTAGCTGGAGTAACTGGGATTGGAACAAACATCTGCCTTCTAAAATTTCTCTGTATGTGGAAACACTTTCACAAGGGTCTGCCATTTGATTCAAGAATCCAGCAACCCAATATTTCTATAGCATCATGGGTGTAACTGTTGTCTGAATCTATATATGAAGTCCTTAGATCATGCATTATGTACTGGTGACTGTGCTGATCTTGTTTGGAAATATTTTTCTAACTTGCTCGGTTTTAGACCTGTTTAACCGCAGTCTTGACAAGAGTGGGTTCCCTTGTGGTTTGTAAGGCTTCTCTTTATTCTCAGTTGGGTTAGGTGGTTGGGAAAATGATTTCCTCAATCAGTTGGTGTTTGTGGTTGAGGAGGTGTAGTGCACAAATGGAGAACGCACTGAAAAAGGAGACCACTAGCATTAAAGTGAAATTGTTGCTTGTTGAGGCTCTTTCTAAAGTTACAAAGGTTAAGATGCTGAAGTGTAGGTTTCCGTTGTGCATTATGTGGTGTACTTGGTTGGAAACGAATGCATGGTGCTTTGAAGATAGGAAGTGCACAATGGCAGAGCTTCAGCATTTTTTTGTACACACATTACTGCTTTGGTTTTCAGTCATTGTGCTTAATGGAATCAATGTCCATGATTTCCTGTCCTTAATCTATCAATCCTAGAATGTGCTTAGGTGTTCTTTTATATTCCTCCCATGTACACGGGCTATGCCTATTTCATTAGTATCAATAAAATTTACCTCTTACTTATCAAAAAAAAAAAAATGCCGAAGTGTAGGGAGATGTTGCTGTTGCAAAGGTTAGGTATTCCTGTTTTAATAGGAAAGATACCTAAGCTACAGGTTTTGCCTTAGGTATTCTGACTTTACGAAATGCCAATGGTAATCCCGGACCTTGTGGGGGAGGTGGGTAATTAGAGATGCGTGTGGTTCCTACAGCGCGACATTTTCCACTCATTATGGTGTGGGTACTAATACCTTAGTGGAATTGAGAGCAGATGGTTCAGTTATGTCTGAGATTGCATCTTATGGCAGTATAACTTGAATGGGATTCTCAAGTTCTTGATATTGGCTGGATAGGAAAAGGGAGGATTCTTGGGTTTTGATTGAGCTTTGGTAGGATTTATTAAGAGATATGGCAATGGTTCTCCGTCGTGGGGCCATTTTATCGGGAAGTCAATCAGGTGGTAGACTATTTTGCTAAAGCAGGTACACAGGGGTCAATGGGAATTTTGGGATGGGCAGAACCTTCCAAAGGGAGTGAGAGGACAATTGGAAGTTGAAAAATCAGCTCATCCTCCCTTGAGATGTAAATAAGATTTTGTATATTGTGTAAAATAGTGGACTGACTGTATATGCCTTACATGAGTTTTTTTCATTGGATGTACTGTGGTGTTGATCTCACCCTGGAAGGTACTGATGAATGGAATGTTACATGAGTTTTTCTATTTTAAAGAAAAAAAAACTATGGAATTAATTTGGTTTAGAAAATAAAGAACTACATGCAAGATTCTGCCGAAATATAGGAAAAAAAAGATTAACTGAAGCTATGGAATCAATTTTGGTTCAGAATTTAAAAGATTGCATGCAAGATTCCGCAGGATCATAGAAAAAATGTACTCTATTTTATAGTCACCGGCATATTGCGTCAAGAAGAAGAAGAAGAAGAATATAATGTTAAAAGCTTGTATCCAGAAACAAAATGGCTATGATCTCTAAATGATTCAACTCTCATAAACATATATTTTAGGTAGTATGAATGCTACCATCTAAGCCATTGGTTAACAATGGTCCCATACTCATCTTAGTCATTTGCATCATGCCAAGAAATAAACCAATTTAATCGTTATTTTATTAAGATGAAGTTGTTAGTTTACAAAGTAAACGACAATACATGGCATAAAGTGCTCAAGGAGGCACACATACCCGGAACTTTGTGCCGTTGTATAATGACTTGTTTATCTGAACCCTTTGATCCCATATCTAAGCAAAGATAAAGGAAGAAATAAATAACAGTGAAAACGTGAACTATATAGACAAGAAAATTATTTGATTTCCATGGAAACACAGAAAGTCCATTGAATTCTCGACAAAATAACACGCATTACATAACCATCAACACAGAAAAACACATATTTCAACTAATTCAAGCTGATTGTAAATTTGTAATAAAAACAAAGAGCTCCATTAAGGTACTAACAGACTCAAATGGGCACATGTAAAATCCAATGTAAAATACAGTAACTGATTCGATTTACAGAAAGTTAGCTAATTATCTGAATCGACAACTTTATGCAAATACGAAATAGAAAAGATACGGAATTTTTACACCACAATAAATCAGTAAATGAATTCGAAAATTGAGGATTACCTCAGCAATGGAATTTTCTAAGTAGGTGTCCGGGTGGCGAATCCGATCATACGCTTCATCAAAAACCACAGATACCTTATCCACATTGTAAAGAAAAAAAATAAAGTAATTAAAGAATAAACACGCATACAGATTACAGATGTAAGGAATAAATTAAGAAATAAAAGATGAGAGTTTTGAGAACCTGCGATGGTGAAAGACCAGCGGGGCAGGAGAGGAGAAGCTTGAAAGGAGAAGAAAGCTCACTGGTCTTGGCACTAGCAGAAACTGCTGCCTTCTCCATGGGAATCTTACGCGCAAGCAAAATGTCTGACCAAAGTTCTCAGAGACGATCACGGTTTCAGGCTCGTTGTCCGTGGGAGTGAGATGATACGGTAATTTTGTTAATAAATTAACAAATAGTTTATAAATAATAGTAAGGTAGTTTTAATTTAAATATTTTTAAAATTTTAAAAAAATAAAGTAAAAGTTTAATAAAAAATATTATTAGAATATAATTTTATAATATAATTTTTGTTTAAAAATTTAAAAAAATTGAATTATTTTTTATTAATTTTTGTTTAAAAGTTTAGAAAAATTATAATGATTTGTTTGAAAAAATTCTATTTGAATTATATTTAAGAAGAAAATAAGATGAGATGAAATAAAATATAATGGGAATTTAAAAATGTGATCTATTTCCAAATAAACTCTAGTGTTTTTTCAGATTCATGCTTACGCAGTCTATAATGGTAAGAATTGAATAAATAATTTAATAAATAGCTCACAACCCTCTCAAATTTTTAAAATGGACGGTATAATTAAAATATACATTCTTTTGTATAATATGCAATTCACATTGTTTAAAGTTTCTTTATAGATAATATTAAGATTTCTTTTCAAAAGCCTATGTTACTTAAGAAGAAAAGACTATCTATTTTCTCTATAGTTAAAAGGCAATTGTTTAGTATGACTTAATTTTGTATTATCTGAAAATATTTTTCAATGATAATGATCTAAAGCATATTTGAAGAGCATAATGCTTTAAAAATAGGTTCAAAACATATCAAACATATCTTACATGAATCATGATTGTTTATGACTTGGATTGGATATGTTTTTTTATTTTCCACTAAGAAGCGTTAGATTTAAACATAGATCTTATACAAGGATTGAAGTTTACACGCTGACGTAGTATGATGTAATATGTTATCTCTATTATACAATAAAAAGAATTTTATAATCTAATAGATTACATTAAGTATGGTTAGTGCATTAATTTTTTTATATAAGATTTTTGTGTAGACTAAGAGGCTTTTTGAATTGATAAACTATCACATTTCATTTTATTTCATCATTATAAATTTTTTAAATTCTCACGTAAAAAATATAAACAATTCAACTTTGTAACACCCTGCTCCCCAATAAGTCATTTTTAAAAATTTTCTGGAAATCGGTGTGCTATTAAACTTGAACTTAAAAACTTTTTTTTTCTTCTTAACAAAGTACCACATACAAAAGATTTCATAATAAATAAGTCAATCTTTATTAAATATTTAAAATTTCAAAAGATAGTATGTGGAAGCACTTATTTAAAATTACTAAAGTATTATATGCTTATCAAAATATATTATTAAACTAAAATTATAAAACTAATTATAGCATAATCTGTCTGGTCCTCTGCCTCGCCTCTCAGGGTCATGTCTTTTCCTCCAGTCTCATCCTCATAAAAATTATCACCTGGGTGGTAAATATATATATATATATATATATATATAAAATGAGTCAAATACTCAATAAATAACACATCATACACTAAACATAATAAACATATGACTTTTTAAAAATATTTTAATGCATAACTCTCACATAAAATCATAACTTTTCATAAATCTTTTAATGCATCACTCCTTTCATAAAATCATGGATTTTTATAAATAATTTAATGCATAATTCTTCATGTAAAATCATGTCTTTTATAAATGAAATTCATAGCCCATAAAACAATATTTATTCTTAGCCGTAACCAATACAAATAGAGAGAGAATTAAGGAGAGAGAGAGTGAGAGAAAAAATGCTTAAGGGAAAACTATAAGACAATTGAATTTAAATGATGAATAATTCTATTTGTAGTTCCCTTACAAGGACTCCGTGGGCACGCCCTAGGTGGCTTTTGCACTTAAAGAAACGATTTGTTTCATTTAGCTGCAAAAGTCCCTACCAATGAGTCCTTCAGTGCATGGGAATCCAACAACCACCAACACTCCTAAGCCTCATCCCTTTCTCACATTTGTTTATGTTTTAACAGAGGTTCCTTCGTCTCCATTGTGCGTCATCCCCTTCGTCTCCTACTCTGTTTTAGTTTTTTCTATCAATTTCTTTTGTTAGTTTTACGTTTGATCAAATTATGCTGAAATTTAAATTGAATTTTGAAAAATTACTAAACAAACAAAAAATGATGGCGGCCAAACAAGTATGAAATCAAAGCTTTTCTTTTTTACATCATATAAGAACACAAAAAGCAATATTCTAATCCGTTGTTTCATATATATATATATATATATGTATATTTCTTTGTCCTAACTTTTAGGAAAATAAGTCTCTTTTTAAGCCCCAAATTTTGTTGGAAAAATTGCATAAATGACTGATCACCGAACAAGGCCATCAGGAATAAAATATAAAGTAGTAGTCTTTGTTAATTAAGTTGTTCCTTTAAACTTGTACTTTGTGATATATTTGGCATTTTTGTTAAGTAACATGTATGTCCATATAAATATTGATATCGAATGGCTTGAAGTCAAGCCATTTGATTAATTTTCTAAGTAATAAAAGTTATTTACTTAAAAATCATGCATGCTTTTGAGCTGACAATAATTAGATTTTAGTTGTTAGATTATGCTTTTGTGGTCAACTAGTTCATGTACTTATAGATCTTTCAATTTAGAATATCCACATTGGTATATGCAAAATCATATGCAAAGTCAACTAGATCTTTCAACTAGTTTTCATATGCAAAGTCATATTTGTATAATATGAGCCTAAATTCATCTACATTGAATTATGTATTTTCAAATATTAGCATAGCTATGAACATTGTCTATACATATTTGAAGATATACTATTCACTCCCTAAAACATATTTTACTCATTCTTTCTCTCTTCTCCCCACTCTCTTTCTTTCTCTCGACAAACCCTCCAAATGGATTATTTTCTTTCCGAACGTTTCCTCTTCTCTCCACACGATTTCCTCTTCTCTATTCATCTCTCAACTCAAACAACTCCAACGAAAGATCAAACTTGTGCACCTTTCTCTCACAACAGCTTTCAACAAAGCTTGAGATGGCTCTGGACTCATCACGGTTGTTTGATTTTCTGTTGATTCTCTTTATTCTAGGTATGATTTTCTCCCTATTTCTTCACGGTTTCGATGATACTGCCATATCTTCATTTGTTGTTCTTGGTTTTAGATTAGGGTTTCTTCATTTCAGATCTCTCAGACTAAATATTTTGTTCTTACTTTTAGGCAATAATAATAATAATAAAATGATAATATTTTATTATTATTTTGTCTCAAATATGCATAAGCCAATGTAGGAGTTTTGCTTGAATAATAAAGTGGATCTCCAAAAGAGAGGATTTTGTATATGCATATGCATAAACCAATGTGGATGCTCATATGCTATTGTTGTCCATCTCCTAGTCTTAGCCAAGCATCAAGGATGACTTTTGTATAATAGAAACACTTCTAACATGTGTCTCCTACACCTTTTAATTATTGAAAGCCAATAGGAGCTCACCATGTAAGGAGTTTATGCAAAACCCATGGTGACACATGCAAGAGTCAGTTTGAAACTCCCCCTCCCCCCCCCCCCCTCCCTACTTTAATTCTCTCAGAAAAAAAAAAAAAAAATCTCTTCCCTCTATGTCTCCCCTTCCCTCTCTCTTCTATCTACTCACAAAAATCTGAAATCCCTAACCTCTCTCTCTCCAACAATATGTTGCTTTCAAGTTTGAGGGAGGGTTAAGACTGTTATGGTGAAAAGGGTTTTTAATTTCTCACTTTTCGCACACCGAAGAACCCATCATGGTATTAAATCTGTGTTTAATAATCTTGTGTCATTAAATAATCTTGATGTGCCATAAATTATTTTTTCACTGCAATATGTGTTATTTTGGTGTGATTACTCATGGGAACAAAGAAGTCCAAGTAATTTAATCTATGGTAATTTTTTGGTCCAATGCCATAATTTAATTTTTCAATGCTAGATGTGTTAATGCATGATTCTTGCATAATCCTTGTTAATGCAATTTGTGTTAATGCATGCTTATTGCATAATTTTTTTTTCAATACAATCTATGTGCTTCCATAATGTTGTGTTTTAAGATTCAAAATCTGATTTTTTTGATTTTTACATTGTTTATGTTGGGATGAAGGATTTTGGGTGGAGTTCGGATAGTGATGATGTTAAGATACTAACGAGTAGAAACTGTCCACAAGTTGTAAATAAAATTATTGAGGATGAAACTGTGGAAGAGCAGTATGATGTGAATGTAGGAGATGGATTGGATATGGGAGATGGCATGAATTTGGGAGATGGATTTGATATGGTAGATGGTGTGAATTTGGGAGATGGTGATGGAGATGGAGTCAATTTCATTTCTACTTCTAGTATTAGTGTGTTTGAACCGTTTCATTGGAAAGGAATTTGATGAAGTTGGGGATGCCCAAGCATTTTATAAGGCTTATGCAAGACAAAAAGGTTTTGAAATGAGGACTAACAATACGTAATTGTTGAGAGGCGACAAAAAGCTAATTGGAATATACTATGTTTGTAGAAGGGAAGGATTTAGGCATGAAAGTCTCAAACAAAAAGAAAGAAAAATTTTCGAACCTGCTAAAACAAAGATTGGGTGTAAAACTACTATGTGTATAAAAAAAGATGGTAAAAGGTGGATAGTATGCAAGTTCGTGCCAGAACATAACCATGAGCTACTCATACCAAGAAGTAGCAAAAAAACCTCATTCTCACTTTGAATGAATGTACCGACAAGAAAGATAATGTCGGTATTAGGCAAATAAGCAGGTGGTGATTTTAATATTAATTATATTGGAAAGGATGTCAAAAATTATTTAGAAACTAAAAGAAGAAAATTGTTTGAAAATGGAGATGTACAAAGGTTGTATGCATATTTTCTTGAAAGATAGTGTAAAGAACCTGAGTTTGTGTATTCTATGCAGATTGATGAGAATGAGTGTATGGGAAGCTATTTTTGGGCAAATGAAAGATCAAAGTTTGCATATCAATATTTCAAAAATGTTGTCACATTTGATGCGATATACCTCATAAATGCTTATAAAGATGTCATTTGTGCAATTCTCTGGAGTTAATTATCATCAACAAACCATTATGTTTGGTAGTGCATTGTTAATCAATGAAACAAATGACTCCTATATATGGTTGCTGAGAACATGGCAAAAAGCAATGCTTGGACGTGCCCCTTCAACCATTATTATTGATGATGACAAAGCCATGACCAAGGCCATTGTAGAGCTACTCCTAAATACAACTCATCGATTCAGAACATTTGACACATGTCTATAACAAGTTTCCAGACTTTCAAAAAGAGTTCCATCATTTTTATCCATGATACAGTAACATCTGATGAGTTCAATGAGGAATGGATTTCAATACTGATAAAGTATGGTCTAATAGGTAATGATTGACCCCAAGATCTTTACAATCGAAGAGAGAAGGGGTTTCGGCTTACTTGTGAACCACATTTTATGCCGTTATGTCAACCACGCAAAGGAGTGAGAACATGAATAAATTTTTTTAAGGATTATGTGTGATCAAACACGATGGTGAGTTTGTGCATCAGTATGAGAAAGCCTTAGATGCATGCTATTTTAATGAGAAAAAAAAAAGATGTAAGAATGAAATCAACTAGGCTAGTTTTGAAAACATGTTGGGAAATTGAAGAAGAGGTGGCCAAAGCGTATACAAGGAAGTCTTTCAGTATCTTTCAAAATGAGCTATTCAATTGCCAACGGTACAAAGTAACAAAAGTTCAGCAAAAGGGTGAAAGTAAGATGTATGAGGTGGAATCTAAGGGCCAAGAGAAACGTATTTATTATGTTACTTTGGACAGTAGAGAAGCAAAAGCAATATATACATATCATATGTTTAAGTTTTTGAGTAATCTTTGTAGGGATATTCAATGTGTCTTCATGAAAAAATCAAAATTAGATATGTTGCCACATAACTATGTTATAGATCAATGGACCATCAATGCTAAGAGTCGAGCTATCCTTAAAATTTCAAATTTTGAGGGGCATGTTTTGACACAAGAAAATCTAATAATGTGGAAAAGTCATTTGATGATGCAGTTTTACGATATTGCAAAACTTGGCTTACAATCAAGATTTAAAATGAACTACCTTTCTCTTGCCTCGGACAAGGTATACAAGGAGTTGCTTTTGATAAAAAATATTGAATAACCCATTCTTGGAGGCAGAGACATGTCATAAGATGATTCCCCTATGGTAATATCACAAGTAATATCAAATTTCTCACAAACTTTACAAGATTCTCAACGGGTACTAACAAAAGGAAGACTAAAATCTTTAAAATCAAAGAACTCAAGAAAGACTCAATCAGTGAAAAGAAAAAAGAGCATTGTGGCATTTGCAAGATTGAAGGTAATATGAAGAACAACTACCCATCGTTGGAGTATAGTATTTTTCTCCAAATTTTTGTTTGTGTTTTAATCTAATAACTTAGTTTTTATACTTTTATTGGAAATACAAATGACAATATATCATAAATGGTGGATCTTGAATAAGAAACATGAGGTTGGTGTTTATGGAACTTCTTTGTATGGAACTTGATGGTGTTCTTATTACCAAACTTATTTGATTTTTTTTAATGTTACAGGAAAGTTCAAGGGAGATAAAGTCCATAATTATCAATTGTCACGTTGAAGCAGTTGAATTTTGTATGATCTATTGTTTATTTTGTCACGTCCAAACTGTATTTGGATGATCTAGTGTTTATTTTGTATGATGGTATGGCACTTATTTTTTTGGAAGGAAGATGTTGTGTAATGTGGATAAGGTGCTTTAGATGTTGAAGCAATTGTATAACTTATTTCTACATTCTCATTTTCAAGCAGACTTAATAGTCATGTAATGCAGTTTAATGTTCGAGTTTTGATGTTTCTCCAATACTTTTATAATGTTGTTTCAAAGGTGTTAACTTCAGGCGAGGTCATATTATGTCTCTTCATAAAATTTTGATTTATTTTTGGCATTTGCAGATTGGCTTTATCCAATAAAGAAATAAATAGATAGAAAGAGGAAGAGAGAAAAGTAATAAAGAAAAGTCATTATAGCACAAAACATATTATCTTAACAAAGTGGCTTACTAACCATAGGATCTTAGCATTAGCATTGGCCGAGATACATGATTATCATTCAAATGAAAAATAATTATAGCACAAAGCACAACAGTAAACATCCATGAAAAGAATAGAACTTTTAATATTCCATTATACTTCTTTTCATAGCTTTAAATTTTGTCGTTTCAGCCGTTACACGTTCTTGATTGTTCCTGTCATTTCCCATTTGAGTTAACTCTAATGTCATTTTGCAACAATTGTTTTGCTCCATTTCAAAATCAACCCATTGAAAAAATCGCATTGTTTGTTCAACTTATAATTTGGACAATTGAAAAACCATCTGCCAAAACTAGTATCTTTGGTAAAAATCCTTAGTTTTGATGAAATCCCACAGTGGCAAAGTGGTCTCTCCAAAGCAGTTTCATCTTTTGCTCTTGAAGTCCAAGAACTTGAACTAGCACCATTGTCAGACTGCATTTGCCACATTAATACAAGTCAACTAGTACAATAGATTAGAAGATAATATTTATACTTCATATTAAAATAACACTAATTAAAATATAAGGTAGCAAACTATCATGGCCAAGCCAATAGCAAAAGCCAACATCAATAGTTTATTAGATAAGGGATGATGACCAAAATTGATAGCTTGGGAGTGATTACAAATTGAGTGAAAATTTATGAAAATCTTGTTCTTATGAAATTCCCTATAAATGCTAGAGCTACAACAAAAATTAAGGGTATCCAAAGTTTTTAATACAACAAAGAGAAGATGCAAATACCAGCATTAAAAAGTGTGGGGGTTGGGAGAGGGGTACAATTCCTCTAGATTGTCAACCATTGCAGTGGCATTTTTCTAATATCTTATTATTGGTAAAACTTTCATTATTTATTTTTAGTGAAAATTTCATTTTGTACCCCTATACAACACCATTTTTTAACTTTTCATTTGAAACTACAAAATTTTTTGTAATAGGTGAAAAAATGCATCAGGTGAAAAGACTTTTTTCACTTTACATTGCAATATGCAACACATCAATTTCACTTCACAATTTCTGTTTTAGTTTCTAAACAATTGTAAAAGGACTTAATTATCAGTGTATCCATGATAAAAATTTCATACGTAGTGAAAATTTCATTTTCTACTCAATCTGTCATCATACAACCAGAGAACCAATCTATTTTTTTAGAAACTACTACTCAATTTATCATCATACAACCAGACAACGAACCTATTTCTTCATAAACTACTACTCAATCTGTCATCATACAACCAGACGACAGCGACAATGACCCATACAAAGCACAAAACATATATCCATAGGAAATTAAACGATGCCCAAGATTAGTGTTGGGGAAGTACAATACCTTCATTTTATACGAGGGCTTGTTCTATTTTTCAAGATTGTTCATTTAGAGGAGTGAGTCGAGGAAGGGAGGCTTAGGGTTTTATGGAGGATTCAAGTGAGAGAGGGTTAGGGTTAGGGTTAGGGTCTTGGTTTTATAGAGGAGTGAGGGAGGGAGGGAGGGTTAGGGTCTTATGGTGGATTCGATTGGGGGAGGGTTAGGGTTAGGGCTTTAATTTCATGGAGGGGAGAGAGAGAGAGAGAGAGAGAGAGAGAATCTTGGGACGCAAAGCTTCGGACAGCCTGAAGTTCAAAAGGGAGACTCTCAGAAAATGTAGAGCTTCAGTAGCGAGACAGACTCCAAGGATGTCCCAGCATCAACTTATGCTTCGTGTCTAGGTCTTTGAACTCAATCAGGAATATGTTTTTCCCAACCTTCTTGAAGATTAATGGTCCCTCTGCTTTCCACACCTTGGACATGGTGGCCTTGAAAGCACCCTTGTTGATATCTTTATATGATACTGCTAGTGTTGTCATACACTTCTTGCTCTTCTCCTTAGAGACCAAAACATCCTCTTCTGAGAAGTTCACAGATTGTTGTTTCTCTTCAGTTAACCATAGGCCCTCATATAAGTTGGAAACCTCCCCCTCTATAAAATCTAGAACTGAAAACACTAATGACTCTCCAGATGAAACTGAGAGATGAACCTCTATGCTTTACAAGAGATACATAGAAAAACACCCCACCTTTCTTAGAGAGAGAGGGGATCACCTAGAATGATCACTCGTTTAAGCTTACCTACCTGCTAATATAATAGCCTCCAATGTATGTTTGATTTGAGACAATTAAAGGAATAAAAGCTATTGAGAAAGATGGAGAGAGCTTGGTTGAGATACAGAGAGAACAAACGTGAGTGAGAGAGAGATAGGGAAACTTATGAAGAGAGAGAGGCTTTTGTACGTGCTTGGTGATTCTCCGTGTAGGATTGCACGTACACAAGGTTGATTGGTTTCCTACTGGGTTGTTGTGTTTTAAGATTTTAAGGGGGAATATATATATATATATATATATATAGACAAAAGGAGATTTTATTTAGTATTCAACTAGAAGTGAATTATTGACTTACATAGGGTGATGACCTGATCATGATTACGAGAAATAAGGAAGGGTGATGGACGGGATTGGTTTTTGTGAGAGTCTGAAATTGTATTGTACGAGGATATTGTGCATGAGGAGAATTGTAGGTGTAATCGGTTGGCTGAATCTATGAGATAAACATGTAATATCTATCCAATTAATGGCTAAAATTCTAAGAAAGGGAAGAATTCCCTATTGAAGTTGGTAGTTCATTTAAAATGGAATTCAAATTTCAAGTGACTGAGATTGTGTAGGAAATCTCAAACAATGATAATTTAAATTAAAATAAATTTTTAATGACCGATCTTTAAATTCAAAAGAGTCTAACTCGTTCAATAAATAATAAATACGATTTAACTTAGTTATTGAGCCTAATTAAAACTTCTAATCAACCTAATAATATATTGTTCATGGGCTTATCCAATATGGCCCATTAAAAATAATTTAGACTCAATAAAAATTATCAAGATTTTTGGGCCGAGTCATTATAAATATTTTCAAATCTCAATTCAATTTTTTCAAATTCTAAATAATAATAATATTAAAAAAATTCAAATAATATTTTATTTAACTTTCAACTTTTATCTAAAACCATCTCATCTCATCTTACTATCCAAACAAAGTCTAAATATTTTGTTTTCCATTTGTTTTTGTGACTTGATAATGTAGGGTAATATGGAATCCATGATATATCACCTTGAAGCACATCTTTGCTAGGATAAAATGAAGCATGCAATTGAGTGCAAGATTCAACAAGAATATGGAAAATTACTATGACTTAAGAAGTTAAGCACGTTCATGTTGACAAAGAAGAGTTTCTATTTTGAAAATAGTGTTTCAATCAAGCACTCTTGGCTAAACAATCATGGAGGATATTGCAATCTCCTAATTCACTCTCATCTAATCAAGGAGTGACTTATTTGGAAGGTTGGTGATGGTACAAAGATACATGTTTGAAAGGATAAGTAGTTACCAAGAGTAAGCTCCTATATAGATTAATCCCCTGTAAATTCCCTACCTAAAGATGCAGGTTATTGAACTTATCAATACATTTAAGGGTTGGTGGAAGTAGGATCTCATTCAAATTTTATTTTATAAGGAAGACATTTCTCTAATTTTAAATAATCTAGTGAATTCTACAATATTTTTGGATAATCTTGTGTGGAATGAAAATTCAAATAGAAATTTTACAATCAAAAGTGCATACCACTTATAGGGATGAATCCTCAAGACAATGTGAATTTCAACAGCTATGGCAGAAGATTTGGCATCTGTCTACACTAGATATGGTTCAATTTTTTTATTGTGAGCTTGTGTGGATGCTCTTCCTACAAAGTTGAATCTTTGTAAAAGAAATTTTGTTACTGAATCTTTATGTCCAAACTATTTGCAAGAAGTGAAACTCCTCGACATATTATTTGGTCTTATGATTCTATACAAGATGTTTGTTTCCTTGGTGATAAGACTTTTCAAAAGGCCTCTATCACAGCCACAACCTTGATGTCATCTTTACTTAGCACCTCAAAGACAAGAATAAAGAGATATGTCGTCAGAATAACCAAAAATCAATGTATTACATAAAAAATACAATTAAAATAAAGGCATAGCCAAAAATCTAATTACTATCATAATTAACTGTTGTTGCCATATATTTTGAGTAGTTGAGTGTCCTAAGAAACTCCACTACTATTTATTATTTTATTATAACTTTTCACATATGTTTGACTATTTTGTCCTACTATTTGTTGAAGAAAAGTGTGTGGACATAGTAATATAAAAAATAAATATGACTTTGAGGTGTGTAGAACACTATTTTTAATGTGATAATTGCCCCTACTCGAACAGTTTGCTATTGGGTTAAAAGCAATTTACCTCTAGACTACAACAAAGTCCTCAACTATAGATAATAATTATGAAGTTTTTCATTGAGAGTTTCTTTACAAAATTGTGCAAGTGACTAAAAATATGATAAAGTAGAATGAATGAAATTCATGGGTTTCATCCTCTATTTATAGAGAATGAAGTTGCACAATGAGAAGGATCACGAACTCTTAACTTGTGACTTTTCAACTAGTTGTTACTGGTTTAAAGGTTATGATGTTTCATTTAGAGACTAAAGAACATGCCTTGTTAAGTGGTTGGATACCTCCCCTTTCAAAAGGGAGGCCACTAGTTTGAAACATACCTATTTAACATTTGTTGAATTTATTTTGAAGTATTGCATCCATCCAAGTAGGTCTTCACAAGGGCTGGTTTTGCCCATGTGTGGTGCCTCTTTGGCCCATGCTAAACATTGTGTTTGTTCGGCCCATGCCATACATGGTGTCTCTTCAGCCCATGCGTGATACCCATTTGACCCAAGTATTATGTCTCTTCAGCCCAAGCATTGTGCCTTTAGAAGGTGCTTCAGTTGTCTCGCAAAACAATTGTAGTGACATATATCCCCAAAGAGAAATATCCCCAATACATTCTATTCTAATCTGGGCTAATGTTTAAGTATGATTACGATGAAATGTGGAATCTCATAGCAAGAGTTCGGGGATAATCAGATATTATAGGATGGGTGTCTTTGGGCTTGGCCCACACGCCCCTTGGGCTATTCCATAGCCTTGTTAAAATTAAAGCATCAAAGTGTAGCCATGGTAGTTTGAACTTATACCCTCTCATTTGAAACAACATACTCTTACCATTGACTCAATACATCTCTTTAAGATAATTGTTCAAGAAAATAAATAATAACACATAATAAATTCACATATTTAAGATCACAATCTATAATAAATATAACAATCCCCCACTTAGATTACAATATAAAATTTTCAGTTAAATACTAATATCCTTATACATACAAGAAAGTAACTCTTGACTTAAACCTTCAATTAGTTTAAGGTTCGGTTTGACCATTGGAATTTTTCATTTTAAATACAAAATTTTCATCTCATCATTAAAACTTTTCAAATCCCCATACAAAATATAATAAATAATTCAAATTTTTCTTAATTTTTTCAAATCTTAAAATAAAAATAATATTAAAATATAATATTTTAATATTTAAAACTCAAAATTCTCATATGAGAAATCTCAGTGGCTAAGCAGAACCTAAGTATCTCAAATTCTTAACAAAGTCAATTGTGACATAGGCTTAAACCAAGACTCTTTATGTGAAGAATGGAAATACCACATACATGATTCCATCCAATTTTAGCGAGATAACTCACCAATTGTTTGCACTAATACACATGCTCCATCCTGGCAGTCATGAGCATTTACAAAAGTAACCTTAAACTTTTGTCAGAAGTTATCCCCACCTCCTACGTTCACATAGATAAAGTTCATTCTATGTTTTTTTACTTCAGACACGAATTCAACTATTGAAATTTATTAAGAGTATAATACTAATCCTACATTTAGCATAACAACCAGCACTGACCATCCTGGAAGGATTTCTCACATTAAAGTAAATTTCAGTAATATCCCAACCACTTAACTGTAAGTTATTATTACCCATTAAACCTTAGACTATTTATTAATAGTGTAAGGTTAGATTCTTATTACAAGTGACTTTTTTAAAAGAAACGTTTCAAACTCATTCCACTAGATGTACTATTTAACAAATCTCTCAAAAGTCCCTTGTTAAAGGATCTACCAAGCTTTTACTTGATCGCACATATATAATAGTGATAATATCATTATTTATTAATTGTTTGACATATTTATATCTTAAGCTAACATGTCTAGATTTTTTCATTATAGATTTTACTATAAGCCTTAGACATGGTAGTTTTACTATTACAATGCAAAGAAATGGCTGATATCGGTTGTGGCCACAACTTGATATCAAATAACAAATTTCTCAACCATTCTGCCTTTTTGCTCGCTACCATCAAGGCTACAAATTCAGATTTCTATTGTAGAATATGAAATACACGTCTGTTTCTTAGAAACCTATGAAACAGCTCCACTACCAAGGGTGACAACCAAACGTAGCCTTATTATTACTTGCACTAGTAATCCATCTAGCATCACAATATCCTTCTAGTACAGTAGGATAATTAACGGTATAATACAGTCCTAATGGACTAGTTCTTTTAAGGCACCCAATGACTATTCTAATTGCTTTCCAATGCTTTATACTAGGATTAACCGTATATCTAGAAAGTTTACATAGTGCAAAGGAAATATCTGGCCTAGTGCAATGCATTGCATACATTAAATTATCAATTGTACTAGCATATTCTAATTGAGCAACTACTTTACCAGCATTATCAGTTAATTTAAATGAAGAGTCATATGTGTATTTGTTCTTTAGTTCCTAGATGTTTGAAATTTAAGAAGCATTTCTCAACGTAATGAGATTGACATAAAGCATAACCCCCACTATGTTTCTTTTCTTTGACACCCAAAATAGTGTCAACTTCATTAAGATTCTTTATTTTGAATTTTGAAGATAAATACTTCTTAATTTCAAATATCCCTTTCACATTTGTTCCAAATATAAGCAAGTCATCCACATAAAAATATATTATTACACCATACAATTAGTGAATTTAGAATAAATACATTTATCAGCATTATTATGCCTAAATCTCTGAGACAAAATTAACGAATCAAGTTTCTCATGCCATTGTTTTGGTGCTTGCTTTAATCCATATGATGACTTAATTAATTTGCAAAAATTTTTTTCTTGCCCATGCATAATAAATTCTTTTGATTGTTCCATTACACCTCTTCATTTAGTTCACTATTTAGGAAAGCAGTTTTAACATCCATTTGATGTATATATAATTTTTATATTGAAGCCAGTGCCATAAGCACTCTAATGGATGTAAATCTAGCCACTGGGATATACGTATCAAAATAGTCTATGCCCTTTCTTTGTTTAAATCCTTGGCTACTAATCTATCCTTAAAAGTTTGAAAAGACTCATCTATATTGTATTTTCTCCTGAATAGCCATTACAACTAATATGTTTTGACCAAGGAGGCAAGTCAACTAAAACCCAAGTATTGTTTGACAATATTGAGTCCATTTATTCATTTATAGCCTCTTTCCAAAATGCAACATCTCTGGAAGTCATAGCTTCTTTAAATGTTTTTTGATCTTATTTTATATTTAATATAATGTATATCTCATTTAAAACACCATCTTTGTTTTCTTTCAAAAGGAAAACAATAGTTTGAGATGATACAAAATTTGGATCCAAACTTTTCTCTCTTTTGACTCTTTGACTTCTCCTCGGTTTAGTCAACACATCAGGAATTATACAATTCATTTTCCGACTTAAATTAGATTCTAGTGTTTGAGTATAATCTGATACATCTTTAGAGTTATTATAGAATTTATTTTCAATAAACTCCACATCCTTTGATTCTACTATAACATTAGAATGCAAATTCAAAAGTCTATATGCTTTTGAATTCTCAGCATATCCTTCAAAAACACTCTTGATTGATTTTGGACTTAATTTTGTCCTTTTTGGGTTCGGAACTCTATAAAAGGCTAAACAGCCACATACCCTTAGGTATTCCAAATTTGGTTTTCTGCCTTTTTACAATTCATTTTGTGAAATTTTGAATTTTATAGAAGATATTCTATTATGCAAACATGTCGTGAGCAATGCTTCTTCCCACAAATTAAAATATCATAGCATTTAACATATCAATTAGTGTCTTATTTTTTCTTTATGCTAAACTCTTTTGATGTGAACCTCTTGAGTTGGTTTTTCAATGTTGTTGTTGGGTCTCAAAACGAGTCGATTGGAGTTCATATCACCTTTTGTTTTGGGGTATAGGGTACACTTGTTTATGTATTATGCCATTCTCCTTATAGTATAAAAAAAATTCATAGGAAAATATTCACCACCTCTGTCATTACGAAGTATCTTAATTTTCTTTTCCTTTTTGATTTTCAACAACAGACTTGTAAAATTTGAACATATTAAAGGTCTTATCCTTACTCTTCATTAAGTATACATACGTATATTTTGAAAAATCATCAATAAAAGTAATAAAATACCTATTGCCTCCTCTAGTTAAAATACCATTTAGTTCACAAATATCAGAATGCACAAGTTCTAATAATTATGTATTTTTGTCCGTTTTAGGAAAATATTTCTTTGTCATTTTTGCTTGAATGCAAATTTCACATTTAGCACCATGTCCATGATTATATAGAATTAAACGATATTTAGATATAAACTATAAAGATTTAAAATTCAAATGTGCTAGACGATTACTGGTGTATTTTTTGAAGGTGACCAGTCGATTTTGGCCACTTTTGCATATGCTAAATGTAACTAGATTGGACGACGGGTGTTATGGGAGCATTTGGGTGGAATCTCTAGTGTGGGTTTACCTTGAGTTGTTTTGGAAGATTTTAATAATATTCTATCGGATGAAAAGAGAAATAGAAGTAAGCCAAGACCTGCTTTGGCAATGGAGGGATTTAATACTTGTATTGATAGATGCAGTCATCTTGACTTAAAAATTGGAAGGGAAACAATTATCTTGGTGTATTGGTCAGCTTGGTATGGCTAGGAGTTGGGCCAAACTTGACAGGGTGCTCATGAAGAATATTGTTTTGGCTCGATTCAGGGATGCTTCTGCACAATTGTTAAAAAGGCAATATTCGGATCATTCTCCTATTTTATTGAAGTTATTTTCTGATTTCAGGTGCTATGGTCCTTCCCCATTTAGATTTCAAAATATGTGGGTTTCTCATGCGGATTTTTTGAATGTGGTGGCAAGCTCTTGGGGGGAACCTATTATAGTTTGTTCGGATTTGTTTAATTTAGCCGAGAAGCTTAAACAGTTAAGGATGTCTCTCCGTACCTGGAATAAAGAGAAGTTTGGTTTTGTGAATGGTGTTATTAAAAAATTAGAAGAGAGATTGGAGGTCCTTAAGGGGTCTTTGCAGTCTAGTTATAATGAAGAGAATGAGGCTGATTTCCTGGCTACAAAGGCTAAACTTGATGTCTAGTTGAAAAGAGAGGACAAGCGTCTAGCTCAATAGACAAAGAAAAAGTGGTGCGTGGAGGGGGACCAAAATTCTAAGATTTTTCATGCAATTATTGCACAACGCAAAAGAAATTCAGTTGTTAAAGAAATGCGACTTCCAAATGGTGGATATTTGGACTCTCTAGCAAGGGTTCATTAGGAGGCTATGAAGTATTTTGAGAATTTTCTTATGCAAGAAAATTTTGTTGAGCTACCTGATCTCAAGCATTTATTGTCTCATGGTATTTCAGCTAATGATACACAGAAACTTAGCTTTGAACCATCAGAAGAGGAAGTAAAGTTGGCCTTCTTGTCGATTGGTTCAGATTCTAGCCTAAGACCTAATGGATTTGGTCCGGCTTTTTATTTGGCAAGCTGGAATATAGTGAAAGAGGATGTCATGCAGGAGGTGGTGGAGTTCTTTAAGGGTTGTGAGCTCCTTGGTTTTACACAACTTTCTATTTTGTGCTAATTCCAAAGGTGAAGAATCCACAAAGTTATGACAAGTTCAAGCCTATCAGCCTTTGTAAGGTCATATATAAGGTTTTCTCTAAACTTTTGGTTTCTAGATTATCTTTGTTGCTTGGGAAGATTATTTCCCTTGAGCGGGGTGCTTTTGTTAAAGGCTAAAGCATATTTGATAATATATCTCTTACTCAAGAGATGACAAAGTTGTTACATCGAAGGATTAGGGGGGGAAATATATTGTTAAAAATTGATATGAGTAAGGCATATGACCGAGTGGATTGGCAGTTTCTTGACCATGTCCTATGGACTCTAGAGATCGTGGATTCTTTTCGCAAATCGGTGAATAATTATGTTTGTTTGCTTTGGTTTCCAGTGATGATGAATGGAACATATAGAATATTTTTAAATCTAAAAGGGGTCTTAGACAAGGGGATCCCCTTTCTCCATATTTATTTATTCTTATGGAGGAAGTTTTCTCGAGAGTGCTAAATAAAGTAATGATGGAGTGTTGTATTTTACCTTTCTCGCACCCTTCCAATTCCTCGAGAGTTTCTCATCTCCTATATGCTGATGATGTGGTTATGTTTGCTAATGGATCTAGAAGGTCAATAATGGGCCTGATGGGTGTATTGAAACAGTATAAATGTTGGGTGGGGCAACATATGAACTTTGAGAAATTAGCTATTGTTTTCTCAAAACATTTATCTTATTGCCGAAATAGGAAGATTTTGAGGGAGACGAGTATTTTGGATGGGAGTTTCTCTTTCACTTATTTGGGAGCTCCTATAGTAGATGGTTGTTTGAGAATTAGTCACTTTGATACATTGTTGGAGTGTGTGAGGAAGAAAATTTTGGGCTAGAAATGTTGATTACTGTTGCAAGGGAAAGACTTATTTTACTAAGGCATGTGCTTTCTAATATGCCTATTCACCTTCTATCAATTTTGCAGGTTCCTAAAATGGTGATCCGGAAGTTGAATGGTTTATTTTCAAAATTTTTCTAGGGTGAACACCAAGTAAAAAATAAAAGGAAGTGGTGATCTTGGAAGAACTTATGCTTGCCAATGGAGGAAGGGGGATTTGGGGTGAGAAAGTTGAGTGAGGTGCAACAGTTTTTATTTTTGAAATTTGGATGGCAGATCTTGACTCAGGATTCGTTGTGGGCAAAACTTTTTAGGGCCAAATATGCCAAGAATAATTATATTTCTTTATGTAGAAGTGATGGTGCTGGTTTGCCATTCTAGAAAAAGATTATGGCTAGTTTTTCCGACTTATTGAGTAATTCCTTCTAGAGAAGAAGAGAGGGTCGGGTGTCTCTATGGTATGATAATTTCATGGGTTTAGGTCCTCTTTGAGATGAATTGATTGTTAGGGAGGAGGAGAGGTCAGTCATGATTCGGGATTTTGTTGTGAATAATATTTGGGATGTGGATAGGCTTCAATTGTTGTTAGGTAATGAAATAGCCTATGAGGTGATGGAAAAAGTGAGGTCCTTGAGAGAGGCAAATGATATCTTAGACTGGAAACTTGAAAAAAAGAAAGAAAGAGTGTTTCTCAACAAAATCTGCATAGGAGTGTATCAAAATCAGAATGCCTAAATTCCCTTGGGCAAAGTGAATATGGAACAAGTGGATAACTAAAAAATATCCATTTGCATGTGGAAAGCAATTCAATTGCCTTAGTGTAGATGATCAGGTACGAAAATTGGAGATACCAATGGTTTCGCATTGTGATTGTTGTGCAGATGGCAGAGGAAGAGGATTTAGAGCATATCTTGTGTAAATGGGAGTTTGCTCAAGCAATATGGAGCAAATGCTCGGCTGAGCTTAAAATGCCATTTTTTTAATCATACTTGGAGGGAGCGAGTTCAACTATGGTTAAATAGAGCAAGGTGGTGATCGTAGAGTAGTTTGTTGCTGAGCTAATTCCAAGTATAGTGGTTTGGAGATTGTGGAGACGCCATTGTGTAGCAAGGATGGAAGGAAAATAAAAAATGTGATGGAAGTGTGGGCTTCAATAAAACACTAGGTGAGGACCATTGCAATTGCTTTTGAGGAAAAAAAATATGGAAAGTGGTAACCTACGGGCATTACAGAATCTGGATATTCCAATGTATGTGAAGACAACTGGTTCAATTTTGCAGGTTGTGAGATGGCTGAGACCTCCATCGGGTTGGTTGAAACTGAATTTAGACTGAAGTTGCTTTGGAAATCTAGGTGTGGGCGGAGGTGGGGGGGATTTTGCTAGACCATGAGGACAAATTGATTTTTTGCTTTCGCAAAATTCTTTAGGCCGATTACTAATAATGAAGCTAAGTTACGTGCAGTCGTGGAAGGAATAAAATATTGTCGTCAGCTGGGGCATTTTTGTATTGATATTGAATGTGATTATTTAATTATGGTTTCTTGTTTAAAGATTGTACAATTTGGTATCTTTGAAATTTTTTGGATCAATTGTTAACTCTTTTAGATTTTTCTATTAATTATTTGAATAAAGAAGGAAATAATGTAGCAGATGAGTTAGCTAGAGATGATGCTATGTGAGAGGAATGTTTTATTTATGATGTTGCCCAGTTATCTTAGGATGTGAGGGGGCTATATAGGTAGGCATCAGTAGTTTTGTTTAGGCTTGGTCTTGCTGGGTAGGTTTGTTAGGATGGTTGGAATTTGTTTGGTTGGTTTTAATAAGTTGGTTGTGTTTGTTATCACAATTTTCCTCCACCACAAGTGAGGTTCTTAATAAAGTGCTGAAATGCCGCCCTCCTTTTGCCAAAAAACAAAAAGTAGAATCAGAACTTATTTTATTAATACTTAGTTTATACATTCTATCATAAGAGTACCATTTTCCAACAAACACTCCCCCTTTGAAAAGAATTACATTATCAAACTCATTACGGTCTTGACACCCTTTTAACAAAGCAAGTTTGTAGATACAAGATTTTTCTTTATTTTTAAGACATGAAGAACATTGATAAGAATAGGTTTCTTCCTAGAAGTGAACTGAAGTTCCGCACTTCCTTTCCCCACAACTTTTGCAGAATTGTGATTTCCTATTAGTACTACATGTTCATCTGTTGCATCTTCATTATTTTTTAATTGAGATTTTTAATTGCAAATATGAACGATAGCGCTTGAATAATACCACCAATTAGATGACTCGGTTGTTGTAACCATATTTAATACTTTAATCATGCTAATGTGAATTTTAGAGACCATGGCCACAATTTCATAAGTTTCATTTTCGATCAGATTTGCACTATTGGGATTGCCATTTTCTTTATTGTGTTTCTTCTTTTACCTGCATTCACGCTTAAAGTGTCTGTTCTTTTCATAATTGTAACAAGTTTTTTCTTTTTTTCTTAAACTTGTCACTGTTGTTAGAAAAATCATTATATTCTCTTGTACCCTCCAAAATTACATTGAAACTTACTTTTTTCATCAACAAAGTTCATTTTAGAGCCATTTTGAGAAAATAATTTCTTATCACAAATTCGAGTTTCCTCTTTAATTTGTAAATGTTTTTGAATTTGCTGTATAGTGAAATCTTCTATTATGTGCATAAGTTTCTTTCTATAATTATTCTTGGAGGGCCCATTTGATGCTTAGGCTCAATGGACAAGGCTTTCTATCAATCGGCCAAAACTGAAGAGTTCAGGCCCAAGAGAGATCTACACACCACACACCACCTTACTTGGGAAGGAACGAATTTCATGCGTGTGCGTGATTGTTTTGATTACTTAGAGATGATCTAAGTTGATAAATACTGCGCAATATAGACATCACGTAAAAGGTGATCCCATATAGTACTGATCTAATCTAACAGGAAACCTCTATATATACTAAGTAACCCCAAAGATAATCTAGATTTGAATCATTAATTATTTTGAGTGGAGCATTTTATTGACTTAAAGCATCGGAGTGTTTTCAAGCATATCATGCTGGCTTGCTTAACAATTCCAACTTGGAGGAAGTTAGCAATAATAACCCCAACTTAAAAAGGTTCAAAAACTTCAACATTAAGATCTCGAAATTTATTCACTAAAACTTACAATTTATGGACTTGATTCATCAAAGAAGTATTATCATTTATTGTAAATTCAAAATATTTCATAATAAGGAATTTATCTATACCTTAATTTTCTATTCTATACTTTAATTCCAATACCTTCCAAATTTCTTTTGGTGGCTTAATTGATGTAAACAAATCATACAATCGATCAAAAAGTGTATTAAGAATGTGTCCCCCACGTACCACTTCATCTTTTTTGCACTTATAGTCTTATTGCGTTCAGCTTTGATTTGATCATGATCATTAGATTTGGGTTTTGGAAATATATATAAGTTCGAGTTCAAAACATATGAAATCTTCATTGTAGTAAGAATGAACATCATCTTGTCTTTCCAGGGAGTAAAGTCTATTCCATCAAACCTATCTAGTTTGACAAAGTCTTGATTCATCATCTTGAAAGTCGCTATATCAGAATCCGATCTCATTGCGATTATCACCTTAAAATTGTTAAAGAAAATTGTGTGGATATAGTAATTTGAAAAATAAATGCGACTTTGAGGCGTGTAAAATACTGTCTTTAAGGTGATAATTGCTTTCACTCGAAATACTTTGCTACTGGATTACAAGTAATTCACCACCAGGATACAAGAAAGTCACAAATTGCAGATAGCAATTCTGAAATTTTTTCTTAAGAGTTTCTCTACAAAATTACGTAAGTGACTGAAAATATAAGAGAATGAAATAAATGAAATTTATGGGTCTCATCCTCTTTTTATAGAAAATAAAGTGGCATCATATAAAATATCACAGATCTTAAGTTGTAACTTTTCAATTGGTAGTTACTAGTTTAGAAATTATGATATTTTATTTAGAGTAAAGAATATGCTTGGTCGGTTGGACACCTCTCTTCTCAAAGGAGGTCATTGAGAAGGAGGTCACGTAATATAACTGAAATCACCTATTACATACGTACCCAAATGCAAACTTAGCCTCAGTCTTCGCATGCTTCTCCTATCTTAAATAACAACGACTTAACTTTTCAAATAAGGGAGATCACTTGCCTTAGTCTGACAAGGCTACCTCACCTTTCGTCGTCTAAGCGAACAACTACTCATAGCCTGACTGACACGCTACGCTATTTGAATATTTCTATTTCATATATGCCATATAAACAGTAAACAATTTAATTACTCTTATTAAATTATGAAATCCATATATTTTTAAAATTTTAAAAATTAAAAATTATTTTATTTTATCTTACTATTCAAATACATACTTTTTTCAAAAATTATTTAATCTCATTTTAACTAAAATTTTTTTATTATTATTCAAAATAGTTTTCTTGGTATCTTATTATAGAAAAATAATATTTATAATCATAATTATATAAATATCATATAATTTAAAAAAAATGAATTAATAAAAATTTATATAAAAAAATTAATTTTTTAATCATAAATTTTATTTTTTAAAAAAAAATTATGTCACATTTATAAACTTTACTCCGTAACATTACTCCTTAGCTGTATCTCCGACCAAAACCTGAATCGTTAATAAAGTTTCCAGCCGGAGTTGTCGAATGCAATAACTTCTTATGACCAAAGACGTGAACTAAACCGCGTGATATATAGGTAGGAGGCTGGGAGCTGGGCGACATACGATAGGCAGTAATAAAGATCGACAGATCGACATCTTTGCAGGTAAAAGGAGAAGAAATAATCCCCATATATATATATATATATACACACATACGGAACTGTTAGATACAGCCGATAAATATAAATGAAATGCAAACGGTTATAAGAAATGAATAAAAATAAATTATAAAAATAATTTTTTTTATATGGATCTCATATTAATTTATTTTTTTCAAAATGACTGTACGCCGCTTGTACAATTACGATTATAAATATCATTTCTCATATATATATATTATGTACGGACGGTGCTACAGGCACCGTTGATGGTTCCGCTCGAGTCACCGTTATGTAAAAAAAAATTTGTATTTTTTTTTTTCAAATCATTTTTGAATATTTTTAAATATTTTAAAAAAATATAAAAAATTTATAATAATATTAAAAAAAATTCTTAATCATTAAGGAAAAAAAAAAGGAGATGTAAGCTCCGGCAGTATCCCCGAGCAGCATTTTCCATTATGTACATGTATAATTTTTGCTAAAAATAATATGATAGCCAATATCTATCTTGATTTTAGATCCGAAACTTAATGAATCTCTTACATAAATAAAATGAGAAGAGAAGATATATTTTAAATACAGCAATGTTACATACAATCGTGAAATTGCAAACGCCTTGCAATCGCTTTGAAAAAGAGTGGAGTCTACGATTAAAAAGTTAGTTTTTTTTTATGTGGGTCTCATATTAATTCATTTTTTTCAAAACGACTGCACGCCGCTTACATAACCACGACCGTAAATATCATTTCTCTTTTAAATAATACTAAATAAAATATTATTATAATATAATTTTTTAATATTAATTTTATATTAAGATTTGAAAAAGTTAAATTATTTATTATATTTTTATATTAAGATTTAAAAAAATTATAATGATAAATTGAAATAAGATAAGATGAATTTTTTGATTTTGATTAACCAAACAAGAGATGGTCTAGAGATCTTTCATAAATAAATAAATAAATAAATAATAATAATAATAATAATAATAATAATAATAATAATAATAATAATAATAAATGATGATTTAGAAATAAAATAAGATAATTTTATATAAAAAATAAAAATTAAAAAAATATTATTATTATTATGTTAAGAAAAATAGTTTTTATATTTTATGTAAAAAATTTTAAAAAATTATAATAATAAAATAAAATAAAATAAAATAATTTTCCAATCAAAAGGAGACCTAAAAAGGCTCGGCCCAGGTGGCGGGGCATTCTGCAGGAAAATATCTTAGCCTTTTTAACCACGAATAAAAAGTTTTTATTTCCATCGAAATCAACAACCAGCCAGTAAAAATGAGCAAAATAAAAAATGATAGCACTAAGCTCAAATATTAAAAAATAAAAAAATAAAAATAAAAGAAAAGAAAATATACGGTACACGTTGCTGCAGAATCAAACAAATTAAAGGAAAAATATAGTTGTAAGCACAATTATGTACTAATTTGTGCGCCAATATAATGTGATTGGTCAAAAAATAGATTTGATTGAAAATAATGTTAATTTAAATTTTAAATATGAATAAATCATGATTGGTACACAGATTAATGCGCAACTGTACTTGTATGTAGCAAAACTCCAAATTAAAAGGGTAATTATGCTTGGTTGGGATTTGAAAAACATTTAATCTTATTTTATTATATCTTATTTTATTATTATAGTTTTATTAAATTATTACATAAAATATAATAAATAATTTAATTTTATCAAATCTTAATTCAATTTTTTTAAATATTAAAATAATAATAATATTATTATTAAAAAATAATATTTTAATAATATTTTACTTAACTTTTATATAAACATGCGAATCAACCAGTCACGTGAAAAAAGCTTCTTGCAACCGGCTAGGTAACAGTTGCGACGCCGTTTGCCCACATGGAAAAAACAATTCTGCTAGGGACAGTCGTCCCATGTAAGCGCCGTGTAAGTGACGCTGACATGGTTAAATAAAATAAAAATGCACCGTTTTGTCGAAGATGAAAGCAACTATGGAGCTACAGATGAAAGCAAAAACAGAGCTGGGTTTCAGTTTTTAGTTGCGTTTTCTTCTTCGTCTTCGTCTGATTTGGTTTTGAATTAGGAGACCAACAACTATGGAGCCAAAGATTTCCTTTTGCTCTGGTTTCGCTAGGGCTTTCTAAGGGGAGATGGCTGTCGTCAGGGGCTCTAAGGGCCAACCAAAGGTGTTAGAGAGGAGCCGTTCCTACACAAAGTTGGTCTCAAGAGCCGTTTCTTGTCATACGTAATCCGAGCAACCAAGCGAAAATAATAAATTAGAAGTCGGAAAAAGACAGAATCAGGGAAAGAAAAAGGCAAACCCAATTTGCTTCTGAAGGGCTTCGAGCGCAATCGAAAACGGCGATGAGGGTTTGAAGCTCAGCTCATTCACTTGAATTTCTGCGTGGCACTTCTGCAGATTTACACAGACCAATTTCGGTTTCCAAGAAAATAGAGAACAAGGAAGGGAAAAAAAAAAAAAAAGAACATAAACACAAATAAATAAATTTACCTGAAAATAGGGGACGATCGTGAAGGAGAAAATGGCCAAGACAACGAAGATGAAGCGAGAAACCCAGTATTTGTTTGTTGGGACTGCTACTGAGACCAATGCTTTACCGAAGTTACTGGTCGACAAGTTCAATGCACTTTTTTTCTATTTTTTTTTAATCTTTTCTTTTAATCATTTTTTATATATTTTTAAAATGAAATATGAGTGACGTGGACAAGCCGGTTGCGCGCCGATTGTATTAGGCGCTTGCATTTATCATTTTCCTAATAATTAATAGGTGCATCTGGGGGTTGATAATCTTAGTTTATGCTCGCTCACTCTTATGAAGCTTCTAGTTTTACTTTATGCTCTTGCCACCTTGTATTTCCTGTTAATGGTGTGGAAGCAGTGGTTAATTAGTAATAGTGAATTAGTAGGTGCAACTGTTGGTTGATAATTTTCAACCAATAGGGAGAAATGCATATTTTTAACGAGTACGCAGGTTCTTTAACTTGAGTAAAAAGATCAAGAAGGAGAAAGTAATAGTTAATTAGCAGGTGAAACTAGTTAATAATTTTCAACCAGTGTTACACAGAATTTAAGTAGCCTTATAAATCAGTTCGTTGGGGAGTTGAGCGTTGAAAACGAGTCGTGCGTGCGTAATTAAAGTATTTTTTGCACCTCCAACTCCTACACTCTCATCACTCCCACTCCACTCCTTATATACAAGACTTCCATTTGGTTCCCACATCTAATACATCGGACTTCTCTCTCTCTCTCACACACACACACTCTCTCTCTCTCTCTCTCATGGAGCTTCTAGTTTTACTTTATGCTCTTTCTACCTTGTACTTCCTGTTAATGGTCTGGAAGTGGGTTGGTGCAAAAAGAGATCAAGAATGTTACATTTTGGACTACGAATGCTATAAGCCTACTGACGACAGAATGCTAGGCACGAAGTTCTGTGGGGAGATCATCACGAGGACAAAGAATCTCGGTCTCCTTGAGTGCAGGTTTCTCCTAAGAGCCATCGTCAGCGCTGGCCTTGGCGAGCAAACCTATGCACCAAGGATCATGTTCTCCGGCAGGGAAGACAATCCCACACTGTTGGATGGTATCTCGGAAATGGAGGAGTTTTTCGAGGACTGCATTGCAAATCTCTTGTCCAGATCAGGCATTTCCCCCTCGGAAATCGATGTACTTGTCGTTAACGTGGCCATGCTCTCCTCGGTTCCCTCTTTAAGTGCTAGGATTATCAACCAGTACAAAATGAGGGATGACATCAAGGTGTTTAATCTCACTGCAATGGGTTGCAGTGCCAGCCTTATTTCAGTCGACATAGTCAAAAACCTCTTCAAGTCCTACAAGAATTTGTTTGCACTTGTTGTGACTTCTGAATCTTTGAGTCCGAACTGGTATTCAGGTAATGATAGATCAATGATTCTTACAAACTGTTTGTTTCGTTCTGGTGGGTCTGCAATCCTTTTGACTAACAAAAGGGCAATGAGCAACCGAGCCATGTTCAGATTAAAGTGCCTAGTTAGGACACACCATGGGGCTAGAGATGAGTCTTACGGTTGTTGCATGCAAAAGGAAGATGAACAAGGAAGGGTGGGAATAAACCTTGGCAAGACTCTCCCAAAGGCTGCAACACGTGCTCTTGCTGATAACCTGAGACAGATATCACCCAAGATCTTGCCAATGAGGGAACTGGTTAGATTTATGGTTGTGAACCTTGCCCGGAAAATGAATGGAAGCTCCTCCGAAAAGACTACTGGGGCACCAAAAACGAAGGTGAACTTTAAGACTGGTGTCGACCATTTTTGCGTGCACACAGGTGGGAAGGCTGTCATAGATGGCATTGGGACGAGTCTTAATCTTAGTGAGTATGATGTAGAGCCGGCCAGGATGACACTGCATCGGTTCGGGAACACATCGGCGAGTAGCATTTGGTATGTGTTGGGGTACATGGAGGCCAAGAAAAGGCTCAAAAAGGGTGATAAGGTATTCATGGTAAGCTTTGGTGCAGGCTTCAAATGCAATAGTAGTTTGTGGGAGGTAATGAGGGATATGGGCGATGGAAATGTGTGGAAGGACTGCATTGATAGGTACCCAGTAAAGACTTCAGACAACCCTTTTATGGAGAAGTATGGTTGGATCAACCAGGAGATGGATCTGGATCCAAGCACCTTCAAATTAGTCCCTGACTATATATAAATATTAACCAAGCATGCGCGCAGCCTGAAAACATTGATCACTAATTTGGTTGTGTTCACTTTCCAATTCTTGATCATGCATGTTGTATTTTCAATTATTTTTCTGGGCACCAAAAATAAAAATAAAAAAAAGGTTTGTTTTGGTGCGAGAGTAAGAAGTTTCTTATTGCCGAAATCCTGGACCTTCCCGATATGTACTGCCACGTACCAATAGTTATATATATATATATGACCAGATTTGCTAGGTACAACTGCCGTATACAACCGTCGCGTAACCGGCTGATGTCAGCATAAAATTTAAAAAAAAAAAGAAAAAGAAAAGAAAAAAAAAAGAAGAAGAAGATAAGCCATTGGCTGAAACTTTTGAGTTTGGGATTTGATGCATTTTGTTTATTTTCCACTCACCATACCCACTGCCTCCAAAAGCTCATAAGCTTCAGTGGCAATTTCAATTCCATAGCGCACCAATGCCTCCAGAAGCTCCCGGCTGCCAACAAGAAGTTCACCTACACCTCCTTGCATTTCCATCTTTGACTGTTTGACCTTCTCACTCATCTGTGTTAATTTTAATTTTTTCGATTGTATACATATACTTAGGAATCTAGAAACCGACAATTTTCTCATGCATTTTCCAACGAAGACAAAGATTTGAATGAATTCGTTTTCAAATTATTTAATACTAAGGAGTGTCCTAAATGGGTTCCCAGACAGTCCATCGACGCATAAGTGGTAAGGATTGGAGGATAGGAAGGGGGAGAAGGTTGAGGAAGAGCTGATGTTGGATGTTTGGATTGGCGCACAAGCTGATTTAGCGTTTCTGGAAGCATGGGATACAGACTGGCGGGAATTAGCAGGACTGATGGAGAGAAGGAGAGGTGCATAATTCCCCTGCAGCATGTTCATAAGAGGTTGGAGAGGAATCGGATTGAGAGAATAAGAAGAGGAAAAAAAATAAAAATAAAAAGAGCACCATTTTGTTTCATTGCAGACGAAATGTAATATCTTATTTTTTCCAGGAAAATGATAAATGCAAGCGCCTAATATAATCGGCGCGCAACCGGCTTGTCTACGTCACTCCCATTTTATTTTAAAAATATATAAAAAATGATTAAAAAAAAGATTAAGAAAAGAAAAAAAGAAAAAAAGTACATTGAACTTGTCGACCAGTAACTTCGGTAAAGCATTGGTCTCAGTAGCAGTCCCAACAAACAAATACTGGCTTTCTCGCTTCACCTTCGTTATCTTGGCCATTCTCTCCTTCACGATCGTCCCCTATTTTCGGTAAATTTATTTATTTGTGTTTATGTTCTTTTTTTTTTTCCTTCCTCGTTCTTGATTTTTATTTTTTTTCCTCTTCTCATTCTCTCCATCTGATTCCTCTCCAACCTCTTATGAACATGCTGCAGGGGAATTACGCACCTCTCCTTCTCTCCATCAGTCCTGCTAATTCCCGCCAGTCTGTATCCCTGCTTCCGGAAACGCTAAATTAGCTTGTGCGCCCATCCAAACAGCTAACATCAGCTCTTCCTCAACCTTCTCCCCCTTCCTATCCTCCAATCCTTACCACTTATGCGTCGATAGACTGTCTGGGAACCCATTTAGGACACTCCTTAGTATTAAATAATTTGAAAACGAATTCATTCAAATCTTTGTCTTCGTTGGAAAATGCATGAGAAAATTGTCGGTTTCTAGATTCCTAAGTATATGTATACAATCGAAAAAATTAAAATTAACACAGATGAGTGAGAAGGTCAAACAGTCAAAGATGGAAATGCAAGGAGGTGTAGGTGAACTTCTTGTTGGCAGCCGGGAGCTTCTGGAGGCATTGGTGCGCTATGGAATTAAAATTGCCACTGAAGCTTATGAGCTTTTGGAGGCAGTGGGCATGGTGAGTGGAAAATAAACAAAATGCATCAAATCCCAAACTCAAAAGTTTCAGCCAATGGCTTATCTTCTTCTTTTTTTTTTTTTTTCTTTTCTTTTTCTTTTTTTTTTTAAATTTTATGCTGACATCAGCCGGTTATACGACAGTTGTATACGGCGGTTGTACCTAGCAAATTTGCTATTGGTTGAAATTATCAACCACCAGTAACCTAGCTACGAATTAACTACTACCTTTAGACCATTAATAGGAAGTACAAAGACCATTAATAAGACGTACAAGGTGGGGAAGAGCATAAAGTTAAACTAGGAGCTCTTTGGGTAAAACTAGGAGATCTTTACCCAGAGCTTCTGGTTTAACTTTGAGTAATGATATATATATATAATATATTTTTACAATAAATTTCACAATAATATTATAAAATGAGAGTGTTTTTGTCAAATAATATTGTTTTTGTAAGGTATTTTATAAAAATACCATTCATTTAACACAATTATTGTGAAATATGTTGTAGAAAATATTGTGAGTAAATCATTTTCTAAAGTAAAATTATCAACCACGAGTTGCACCTTTCTTTTTTGTTAAGCAAGTTGAAGATTTATATATAAAGCAGGAAATACAAAGTGTAGCAAAGTATTAAAATATACAAATTAGTTAGGAGGATCTTTCCGACTATGAAATTGCAATAAGCATTGGGGAATTTGAATTAAAGGGATATTGCCAAAGATTTGTGTTGTCACTGCCCATTGCACTAGATCAATGACTCGGGCATTGATTTTTAGATCGATAAATTTTTTTCATGTTCCAACTCTTGAAGGACTTTTGAATGTGCTTGATATCATTGATAATTGGATTTAGGATCCAATCTTGTTCAGGTGAGGAGCTTTTTATAGCTTGAATAACTGCATTAAAATTATCTTCCGGTATTATATTTTCGAGTCTCATTTTCTCTGCCTCTAAAAGTTTCATTAGAGCTACACTAGCTTCACCAGTGTTTGGATGTGTGCTGCAGATTTGGTCTGTTTTGACACTTAAAAGTTTCCCTGTACTTTTTCTACAAATAGATGAGATGAGACTGGTTTGATCTCGCACTGCTACATCAAAAAATAGAATGCATGCTTGTGGAGGGTACGTATTTTGCAAGGGAGGAGGGTTGCACCTACTAATTAACAGCTAATTTTTCCCTTGATCTTTTTACTCGGCCTGAAGAACCATCGATCAACCACCAGTTGCACCTACTAATTAACTACTACTTCTAGACCATTAACATGAAGTACCAATTAACTACTACTTCTAGACCATTAACATGAAGTACAATGGTAGGAGGAGCATAAAGTAAAACTAGAAGCTCCATGCATGAGAGATCTAGAAAGAGAAGTCTGACGTAATAATTAGCTCCTACTTTCTCCCTCTTGATCTTTTTAGAGTAAATTCTGCCTCCTCTCAATTAAAATATGCATTAACTTCTTCATAATTTACTTTCAATCTACAACATCGATTTTATTATCTCTTTCTCCGTCTACAAAATGAGATCCTTGAACCTAATATAAAATAGTCCAAAAAAAAAAAAAATACATGACAAAATAAAGGGAGAAGTATTTCTCTAATTTTTATAAAGAATTTAGAGTTAATAAATTTATGGGTAGGCTTTCCTATTTATTAAGAATGAAAAGGCACGTATAAAAAGTTACAACTTGAATCAAATGATATTTATGAAAATTTACAACTTATATAAACAAAATGATATTTTTAAAAAGTCAGAACATATAAATGATATAGTACTTATAAAAAATCACAACTTTTGTAAATATAAGGGTATTTATAAAAAGTCACAACTAAAATAAAAGAAGATTTGCGAGAAATCACAACTTCTCAAATATTAAAGAATGCATTGACAATGTTTCTAATTCACCGAAGGGCACATGTTTGGTTGGAAAGCTGTTAACGCTCCTATTCCCAAAAGGTATGCATTGGTTCAGCTCACCATGACACATTTTTGTTTAAATCTTGACAATCGAACCCATACATTGAACAATGACAATAGTTCATATTATTTTTTACTTATCATTAAATATGTTAATAGTTTTTAAGTCTAAATACCAATAGATTATATATACTAGCTGCAAGCAGCCAGATCAAAATCCCAGTACCATTGTGTATGAATTGTTCCTCCGTATGAAAGGGAGAGGGATTTTAATTATGAGGTCCAATCACTATCACAGTAGTACTGAACAATATGCATGCATGACAGAACGATGGAATTGAGTTTTTTTTTTCCTGCCATTAGGAGTGTGCAACGGGAATTGAAGTTTTTCAAAGTCCAGTTCGAAACGCAAAAATTCAGGCGATTATCTACCTGTTATGAGATCTGCTATTTAATTGGTTATATGTAACCAGGTAATTTTTTAAAAAATAAAACCACGTCTTTTGTATGTACAAAAATTAGAATTAAAAAAAATAGAGTTAAAACCGGATAACGATAATTACAACCTGGATGGGTATCCAGATACTCGAATTGTAACTTGTATTTGGTTTTAACTCTATTTTTTCTTTAACTCTAGTTTCTATATATACAAAAGACGCCGTCTTGAACCAAAAATTATCTTTTTTGAAAACAAAACACCCAGTTATGTATAAATAGTTAAATAACTAGATTTGTAACTATATCTGGGATGCCCAGTTCGATCCAGTTCAGGTGGATAATCGCCTGAGTTCACAGGATATCTGGGTTCTAGACGTGATTGGAAAAAAATTCAATTTGGATGAACACCCCTACATTTTGGTATACATTATATATATATATATATATGTATATATATCGTAACTAACATGGATTGTTCAATCCAAGCAAAGGACTAATTTGGAAAAGGGATCTGAAATTTTATTTTTCTTGCTTGCTGTTAATTACGTGAATGCCTAGAATATCTGCTGTACTTTGCGGATCATGATCTATTTATTTTCATGATCGAATCAATTATCTCCATCAGAGGCCGTAACAACCATACAAAATTGTTGTTTAATTACGTACCGGTCTGTTAGCACATCAAAATTTTCCATTGAATGCCATTCCAGTAGTAACTTCATATATACCAAATTAACCAACTATTATTCATCCACTAGTCTCCAATTTAATGAATTTTAACATTAATATTTCATTCATTATTGAAAAAGTTCTTTCAATACTACGTAGCTGTCTCAACTACCATAATCAATGAATGCCAACGTCACTAATAAATAAAGTAATTTATGCATACAGAGTATTTGCTTAGAAAAAAGATATAGGATATGCAACTGTTGTAAATTGTTGAAAAGAGAGAGATTCAAAGATAGAGAGAAAGCTCAAAGAGATAGAGAGAGAATGGGAGAGGCTTTTTCTCATTGATTCATCTCAAATGAACTTAGAAATACCCATATATATAGGGTTACAAAAGTCTTAATTGATGACTACGACTTCGTTAATTACGATGATTAAATGTGGTCATACAATACAAAATGGTTTATAACACTTCCCATTTGGATGACCATATTTAAAAAATATGTCTCGTTAAAACCTTGCCAAGGAAAAACCCTGTAGGAAAAAATAAATGGCAAAAGAAAAAGAGTACACTATTTATGTGTACCGCCAAGTACTTTATGATTGCCTCATTAAAACCTTGCAAAGGAAAATCCAGTGGGATAAAACCTTAGCGAAGGAAAAAGAGTACAATCAGCACAAATCTTCAAGACATTACTTCCCCTGAAAAGTACATGATAATTAGTCTTCAAGTCTCCGCATTCCAATGTTTTGCACAATCTTTCTTAAATGTTGTAGTTGGTAATACTTGACATCAACTTCACATTTCTCCTCATGAATTGCAATGATTTCTTTATGTGAATCTGAAAGATAACCCGCATCTGTATATCCAACTAACTGTGGACTTGATCTATGTTGATAAAATAATCACATATTCAGGGTTTCAATTGCACTAAGATAAGGTACTTCAGGATAAAAAAATTTCTCCATCGTCTTCACAAGGATGAAATGGATCTTTCTGCTCATCAAATTATCGAGCAACCATTGGAATACTCAGGGGATGAGTTTTGTCCATATAAAAGTGTTTCAAAACTTTATAGTAAAATTCACCATATAGATTTAAGATCATCTTAACATTGAATTCACTACTCTTTTAGAGTTGTGCTCTTCTGGAGTTCTTGTAAATAACAGTTAGTGAAGAATTCATCAATGTTAAACCGCTAACCTCATTTTTCAACAAAAACGGTGGCCAGCTTTTAGATCAGACAAGCACTGCAAGCTTTTTCAATTCTTCTGTAACTGTCAGGCGCTGTAAAGCTATAATACTACATCTTCTTGTCTTTTGTAAAGAGATGCTTCACGAGAGATGCTGTGAAGTAATTTGTCATAATTTTCTCTATAAAAGAGATATTCAGCTCATCTTCATTCGCATCTCATCTTCTTCACTTTTCTGTAATTATACTGCATTCTTACTCTGCAATCTATTTCTGTATTCTTATTCTGTAATCTCTTTCTGCATTTTTATTATGCAATGGCTCAGCAATATTCTCATGGCCAATATATGAGGTATTCTGCATCTCGTTTATCAGCTGTTCTTGATTCTACCACAGGTGCTATAATGCAATATAATAATGATCTGACTCATAAGTCAGATAATGAAGCTATCTATGAGCTTGTGAGTCTTGGTACCCGATACTCATATCTATTGTCGCATTTTCTCAGCGACTGCAATCTAAAACTTGTGGAGTTGACAAACTCCACGAGAATATTGCTATCCTTCAGCGACTTCTTCTAGAGTCCAACATGAATATATGAGCAATAAAGCAAGAGAATAGGAATTTAAAATCCTTGCTTAAATCTTCTTTTCGATTGCCCACTCCTTTAGATAAGGATGCCATGCAGATTCTTGAAGAACAAGAGCATTTAAAAAATGAGGCATAGTGCCTCAAATTTCTGTAATTTTTGCTTCAAGATAATAATATAATATTTCACAAATATTTATATTTGTGTTTCTATCTTCTGGTAGATCTGTGTGCTCCTTTTTATTTCTTCTTTAATAATGCACACTTCATATCAAACGTATAATATGAATCTGAAATACTAATTGTATTTAAAAGATGGTATTTTAAAACTAATAATATTTTCCATCTTCTCCTTGAACCCGCAAGGATTTCAGATTTATATTTCAAATATGTGTAGTTTTCATGAGCTCTTCTGGAGTCTCAATGACATTCAAAATGACTGCACGCCGCTTGCACAACCACGACTGTAAATATCATTTCTCTTTTAAATAATAATAAATAAAATATTATTATAATATAATTTTTTAATATTAATTTTATATTAAGATTTGAAAAAGTTAAATTATTTATTATATTTTTATATTAAGATTTAAAAAAATTATAATGATAAATTAAAATAAGATAAGATGAATTTTTTGATTTTGATTAACCAAACAAGAGATGGTCTAGAGATCTTTCATAAATAATAATAATAATAATAATAATAATAATAATAATAATAATAATAATAATAATAATAATAATAATAATAAATGATGATTTAGAAATAAAATAAGATAATTTTATATAAAAAATAAAAATTAAATAAAATATTATTTTTTAATATTATTATTATTATGTTAAGAAAAATATTTTTTATCTTTTATGTAAAAAATTTTAAAAAATTATAATAATAAAATAAAATAAAATAAAATAAAATAATTTTCCAATCAAAAGGAGACCTAAAAAGGCTCGGCCCAGGTGGCGAGGCGTTCTGCAGGAAAATATCTCAGCCTTTTTAACCACGAATAGAAAGTTTTTATTTCCATCGAAATCAACAACTAGCCAGTAAAAATGAGCAAAATAAAAAATGATAGCACTAAGTTCAAATATTAAAAAATAAAAAAATAAAAATAAAAGAAAAGAAAATATACGGTACACGTTGCTGCAGAATCAAACAAATTAAAGGAAAAATATAGTTGCAAGCACAATTGTGTACTAATTTGTGCACCAATATAATGTGATTGGTCAAAAAATAGATTTGATTGAAAACAATGTTAATTTAAATTTTAAGTATGAATAAATCAGGATTGGTACATAAATTAATGTGCAACTGTGTTTGTATGTAGCAAAACTCCAAATTAAAAGGGTAATTATGCTCGGTTGGGATTTGAAAAACATTTAATCTTATTTTATTATATCTTATTTTATTATTATAATTTTATTAAATTATTACATAAAATATAATAAATAATTTAATTTTATCAAATCTTAATTTAATTTTTTTAAATATTAAAATAATAATAATATTATTAAAAAATAATATTTTAATAATATTTTACTTAACTTTTATATAAGCATGCGAATCAACCACTCACGTGAAAAAAGCTTCTTGCAACCGGCTAGGTAACAGTTGCGACGCCGTTTGCCCACATGGAAAAAACAATTCTGCTAGGGACAGTCGTCCCATGTAAGCGCCGTGTAAGTGACATTGACGTGGTTAAATAAAATAAAAACGCACCGTTTTGTCGAAGATGAAAGCAACTATGGAGCTACAGATGAAAGCAAAAACAGAGCTGGGTTTCAGTTTTTAGTTGGGTTTTCTTCTTCGTCTTCGTTTGATTTGGTTTTGAATTAGGAGACCAACAACTATGGAGCCAAAGATTTCCTTTTGCTCTGGTTTCGCTAGGGCTTTCTAAGGGGAGATGGCTGTCGTCAGGGGCTCTAAGGGCTAACCAAAGGTGTTAGAGAGGAGCTGTTCCTATACAAAGTTGGTCTCAGGAGCCGTTTCTTGTCATACGTAATCCGAGCAACCAAGCGAAGATAATAAATTAGAAGTCGGAAAAAGACAGAATCAGGGAAAGAAAAAGGCAAACCCAATTTGCTTCTGAAGGGCTTCGAGTGCAATCGAAAACGGCGATGAGGGTTTGAAGCTCAGCTCATTCACTTGAATTTCTACATGGCACTTCTGCAGATTTACATAGACCAATTTCGGTTTCCAAGAAAATAGAGAACGAGGAAGGGAAAAAAAAAAAAAGAACATAAACACAAATAAATAAATTTACCTGAAAATAGGGGGATCGTGAGGGAGAGAATGACCAAGACAACGAAGATGAAGCGAGAAACCCAGTATTTGTTTGTTGGGATTGCTACTGAGACCAATGCTTTACCGAAGTTACTGGTCGACAAGTTCAATGCACTTTTTTTCTTTTTTTAATCTTTTCTTTTAATCATTTTTTATATATTTTTAAAATGAAATGGGAGTGACGTGGACAAGCCAGTTGCGTGCCGATTGTATTAGGCGCTTGCATTTATCATTTTCCTAATAATTAATAGGTGCATCTGGGGGTTGATAATCTTAGTTTATGCTCTCTCACTCTTATGAAGCTTCTAGTTTTACTTTATGCTCTTGCCACCTTGTATTTCCTGTTAATGGTGTGGAAGCAGTGGTTAATTAGTAATAGTGAATTAGTAGGTGCAACTGTTGGTTGATAATTTTCAACCAATAGGGAGAAATGCATATTTTTAACGAGTACGCAGGTTCTTTAACTTGAGTAAAAAGATCAAGAAGGAGAAAGTAATAGTTAATTAGCAGGTGAAACTAGTTAATAATTTTCAACCAGTGTTACACAGAATTTAAGTTGCCTTATAAATCAGTTCGTTGGGGAGTTGAGCGTTGAAAACGAGTCGTGCGTGCGTAATTAAAGTATTTTTTGCACCTCCAACTCCTACACTCTCATCACTCCCACTCCACTCCTTATATACAAGACTTCCATTTGGTTCCCACATCTAATACATCGGACTTCTCTCTCTCTCTCACACACACACACACTCTCTCTCTCTCTCTCTCTCTCTCTCTCATGGAGCTTCTAGTTTTACTTTATGCTCTTTCTACCTTGTACTTCCTGTTAATGGTCTGGAAGTGGGTTGGTGCAAAAAGAGATCAAGAATGTTACATTTTGGACTACGAATGCTATAAGCCTACTGACGACAGAATGCTAGGCACGAAGTTCTGTGGGGAGATCATCACGAGGACAAAGAATCTCGGTCTCCTTGAGTGCAGGTTTCTCCTAAGAGCCATCGTCAGCGCTGGCCTTGGCGAGCAAACCTATGCACCAAGGATCATGTTCTCCGGCAGGGAAGACAATCCCACACTGTTGGATGGTATCTCGGAAATGGAGGAGTTTTTCGAGGACTGCATTGCAAATCTCTTGTCCAGATCAGGCATTTCCCCCTCGGAAATCGATGTACTTGTCGTTAACGTGGCCATGCTCTCCTCGGTTCCCTCTTTAAGTGCTAGGATTATCAACCAGTACAAAATGAGGGATGACATCAAGGTGTTTAATCTCACTGCAATGGGTTGCAGTGCCAGCCTTATTTCAGTCGACATAGTCAAAAACCTCTTCAAGTCCTACAAGAATTTGTTTGCACTTGTTGTGACTTCTGAATCTTTGAGTCCGAACTGGTATTCAGGTAATGATAGATCAATGATTCTTACAAACTGTTTGTTTCGTTCTGGTGGGTCTGCAATCCTTTTGACTAACAAAAGGGCAATGAGCAACCGAGCCATGTTCAGATTAAAGTGCCTAGTTAGGACACACCATGGGGCTAGAGATGAGTCTTACGGTTGTTGCATGCAAAAGGAAGATGAACAAGGAAGGGTGGGAATAAACCTTGGCAAGACTCTCCCAAAGGCTGCAACACGTGCTCTTGCTGATAACCTGAGACAGATATCACCCAAGATCTTGCCAATGAGGGAACTGGTTAGATTTATGGTTGTGAACCTTGCCCGGAAAATGAATGGAAGCTCCTCCGAAAAGACTACTGGGGCACCAAAAACGAAGGTGAACTTTAAGACTGGTGTCGACCATTTTTGCGTGCACACAGGTGGGAAGGCTGTCATAGATGGCATTGGGACGAGTCTTAATCTTAGTGAGTATGATGTAGAGCCGGCCAGGATGACACTGCATCGGTTCGGGAACACATCGGCGAGTAGCATTTGGTATGTGTTGGGGTACATGGAGGCCAAGAAAAGGCTCAAAAAGGGTGATAAGGTATTCATGGTAAGCTTTGGTGCAGGCTTCAAATGCAATAGTAGTTTGTGGGAGGTAATGAGGGATATGGGCGATGGAAATGTGTGGAAGGACTGCATTGATAGGTACCCAGTAAAGACTTCAGACAACCCTTTTATGGAGAAGTATGGTTGGATCAACCAGGAGATGGATCTGGATCCAAGCACCTTCAAATTAGTCCCTGACTATATATAAATATTAACCAAGCATGCGCGCAGCCTGAAAACATTGATCACTAATTTGGTTGTGTTCACTTTCCAATTCTTGATCATGCATGTTGTATTTTCAATTATTTTTCTGGGCACCAAAAATAAAAATAAAAAAAAGGTTTGTTTTGGTGCGAGAGTAAGAAGTTTCTTATTGCCGAAATCCTGGACCTTCCCGATATGTACTGCCACGTACCAATAGTTATATATATATATATGACCAGATTTGCTAGGTACAACTGCCGTATACAACCGTCGCGTAACCGGCTGATGTCAGCATAAAATTTAAAAAAAAAAAGAAAAAGAAAAGAAAAAAAAAAGAAGAAGAAGATAAGCCATTGGCTGAAACTTTTGAGTTTGGGATTTGATGCATTTTGTTTATTTTCCACTCACCATACCCACTGCCTCCAAAAGCTCATAAGCTTCAGTGGCAATTTCAATTCCATAGCGCACCAATGCCTCCAGAAGCTCCCGGCTGCCAACAAGAAGTTCACCTACACCTCCTTGCATTTCCATCTTTGACTGTTTGACCTTCTCACTCATCTGTGTTAATTTTAATTTTTTCGATTGTATACATATACTTAGGAATCTAGAAACCGACAAATCTGTATACGGCGGTTGTACCTAGCAAATCTGTAATTATTAACTACTACTTTCTCCCTCTTGATCTTTTTACTCAGCCTAAAGAACCCACGTATTGGTTGAAATTACTACTTTCTCTCTATTGGTTGAAATTATCAACCACCAGTAACCTAGCTACGAATTAACTACGACCTTTATACCATTAATCGGAAGTACAAAGACCATTAATAAGACGTACAAGGTGGGGAAGAGCATAAAGTTAAAAGAGAAATATTACACATCATCCTATATCACACATTTTATATATTAAAATATTATTTTTTATTTTTTTTATTTTTTATTTCATTTTATTCTTATTAAATTAATTGAATTATTTTATTTATCATCTACACACTATATATTTATTATAAAAAAATAATTAAAATAAATATGGTGTGTGAAGTGTAAGAATGACAAGAAGAATTTTTCTAAAGTTAAACTAGGAGCTCTTTGGGTAAAACTAGGAGATCTTTACCCATAGAGCTTCTGGTTTAACTTTGAGTAATGATATATTTATAATATATTTTTACAATAAATTTCACAATAATATTATAAAATGAGAGTGTTTTTGTCAAATAATATTGTTTTTGTAAGGTATTTTATAAAAATACCATTCATTTAACACAATTATTGTGAAATATGTTGTAGAAAATATTGTGAGTAAATCATTTTCTAAAGTAAAATTATCAACCACGAGTTGCACCTTTCTTTTTTCTTTTTTGTTAAGCAAGTACTTGAAGATTTATATATAAAGCATGAAATACAAAGTGTAGCAAAGTATTAAAATATACAAATTAGTTAGGAGGATCTTTCCGACTATGAAATTGCAATAAGCATTGGGGAATTTGAATTAAAGGGATATTGCCAAAGATTTGTGTTGTCACTGCCCATTGCACTAGATCAATGACTCGGGCATTGACTTTTAGATCGATAAATTTTCTTCATGTTCCAACTCTTGAAGGACTTTAGAATGTGCTTGATATCATTGATAATTGGATTTAGGATCCAATCTTGTTCAGGTGAGGAGCTTTTTATAGCTTGAATAACCGCATTAAAATTATCTTCCGGTATTATATTTTCGAGTCTCATTTTCTCTGCCTCTAAAAGTTCCATTAGAGCTACACTAGCTTCACCAGTGTTTGGATGTGTGCTGCAGATTTGGTCTGTTTTGACACTTAAAAGTTTCCCTGTACTTTTTCTACAAATAGATGAGATGAGACTGGTTTGATCTCGCACTGCTACATCAAAAAATAGAATGCATGCTTGTGGAGGGTACGTATTTTGCAAGGGAGGAGGGTTGCACCTACTAATTAACAGCTAATTTTTCCCTTGATCTTTTTACTCGGCCTGAAGAACCATCGATCAACCACCAGTTGCACCTACTAATTAACTACTACTTCTAGACCATTAACATGAAGTACAATGGTAGGAGGAGCATAAAGTAAAACTAGAAGCTCCATGCATGAGAGATCTAGAAAGAGAAGTCTGACGTAATAATTAGCTCCTACTTTCTCCCTCTTGATCTTTTTAGAGTAAATTCTGCCTCCTCTCAATTAAAATATGCATTAACTTCTTCATAATTTACTTTCAATCTACAACATCGATTTTATTATCTCTTTCTCCGTCTACAAAATGAGATCCTTGAACCTAATATAAAATAGTCCAAAAAAAAAAAAAAATACATGACAAAATAAAGGGAGGAGTATTTCTCTAATTTTTATAAAGAATTTAGAGTTAATAAATTTATGGGTAGGCTTTCCTATTTATTAAGAATGAAAAGGCACGTATAAAAAGTTACAACTTGAATCAAATGATATTTATGAAAATTTACAACTTATATAAACAAAATGATATTTTTAAAAAGTCAGAACATATAAATGATATAGTACTTATAAAAACTCACAACTTTTGTAAATATAAGGGTATTTATAAAAAGTCACAACTAAAATAAAAGAAGATTTGCGAGAAATCACAACTTCTCAAATATTAAAGAATGCATTGACAATGTTTCTAATTCACCGAAGGGCACATGTTTGGTTGGAAAGCTGTTAACGCTCATATTCCCAAAAGGTATGCATTGGTTCAGCTCACCATGACACATTTTTGTTTAAATCTTGACAATCGAACCCATACATTGAACAATGACAATAGTTCATATTATTTTTTACTTATCATTAAATATGTTAATAGTTTTTAAGTCTAAATACCAATAGATTATATATACTAGCTGCAAGCAGCCAGATCAAAATCCCAGTACCATTGTGTATGAATTGTTCCTCCGTATGAAAGAGAGAAGGATTTTAATTATGAGGTCCAATCACTATCACAGTAGTACTGAACAATATGCATGCATGACAGAACGATGGAATTGAGTGTTTTTTTTTTTCCTGCCATTAGGAGTGTGCAACGGGAATTGAAGTTTTTCAAAGTCCGGTTCGAAACGCAAAAATCCAGGCGATTATCTACCTGTTACGAGATCTGCTATTTAATTGGTTATTTGTAACCAGGTAATTTTTTAAAAAATAAAACCACGTCTTTTGTATGTACAAAAATTAGAATTAAAAAAAATAGAATTAAAACCGGATAACGATAATTACAACCTGGATGGGTATCCAGATACTCGAATTGTAACTTGTATTTGGTTTTAACTCTATTTTTTCTTTAACTCTAGTTTCTATATATACAAAAGACGCCGTCTTGAACCAAAAATTATGTTTTTTGAAAACAAAACACCCAATTATGGATAAATAGTTAAATAACTAGATTTGTAACTATATTTGGGATGCCCAGGTCGATCCAGTCCAGGTGGAAATCGCCTGAGTTCACAAGATATCCGGGTTCTAGACCTGATTGGAAAAAAATTCAATTTGGATGAACACCCCTATATTTTAGTATACATTTTATATATATATATATATATATATATATATATATATGTATATGTATCGTAACTAACATGGATTTTTCAATCCAAGCAAAGGACTAATTTGGAACAGGGATCTGAAATTTTATTTTTCTTGCTTGCTGTTAATTACGTGAACGCCTAGAATATCTGCTGTACTTTGCGGATCATGATCTATTTATTTTCATGATCGAATCAATTATCTCCATCAGAGGCCGTAACAAGTTAACAACCATACAAAATTGTTGTTTAATTACGTACCGGTCTGTTAGCACATCAAAATTTTCCATTGAATGCCATTCCAGTAGTAACTTCATATATACCAAATTAACCAACTAGTATTCATCCACTAGTCTCCAATTTAATGAATTTTAAAATTAATATTTCATTCATTATTGAAAAAGTTCTTTCAATACTACGTAGCTGTCTCAACTACCATAATCAATGAATGCCAACGTCACTAATAAATAAACTAATTTATGCATACAGAGTATTTGCATAGAAAAAAGATATAGGATACGCAACATCGATCTTTCCTTTCTTTTTTTTTTTTAGGTGAGAAACTTTTATGGCCGAAAGCCTCATAAAAAACTTTAAAGATTGCTGTCTAGAATATGTTCAAGAGGCTATGTGATCCAAGTTTTATTAAGGGCCAGAATTTTTTATGTGTTTTGGGCCTTTGGGCTTTGTTGACTTGTTGTAGTGGGAGGTCCAAATGGGCCATTTCTGATCCAAGTACTCATAAATATATATTTTAAATTGTAGGAAATTTTGACATAATTTAAAGTGAAATTTCAGGTAACCTTATTGTAATCTCTTTATTACAAAATTTATGAAATTCTAATGAAATAAGTTAGACGTGAATAAAATATTTATTAGTAAAATAAATATTATTTTTGGACCAAGGTTGATAAATAAAATCTCTCAAAATAATGAAATAGAAATATGAAACTATAATATATATATATATATAATTTTCAAAAAGAAGAAAATAGAGAGAGAATGGGGCTAAGCCCTAAACCTCATTTTAGAGAGATAATTTCTTTAACTAAGCAAGAGGGAAACCATAAGAAATGGTCGGAGTAAGTTTATGCGTGTGTCTCAGATACATAGCCAAACCACAAGATGTTTAGTTCTTTGGTGATAAGGCTTTTCAAAAAGCCTATATTACAACCACAACCTTTCATGTCATTTTTTCTCAGATGATGGAAAGATTATCTCTACAGGAATTGGTTTTGCTTACTGTTCTTGCTAGATTTATTAGGTTAAGAGGAAATTCTTTAATCCATTAAGGAATTTTTCTACATCCTGCTGCTCTTTATAGTGCTACTATCAATTAATGTATTGAGTATAAAGCTACTATGGAGTCTCTAAGGCAACCAATCTGTACTACACAGCCTTACATTCTACTATGGGAAGCACCCACCTCCGGTGCATTGGGTTAAAATTAAGTAGGACGTGGCTCTAAATACTGTCAACAGAAAAATTGATATTGATGTAGTTATCAGAGATTGTTCTAGTTATGTTCTTGCCACTATAATGAAACCTCTCACATTTTGCTTGGAACCATTTATAGCTGAAGTAAGGGGTCTACTAGAAGCAACTCATTTTTACAAAGATCTTGGTCTGCAACATGTTATCTTTGAATGAGACTCATCTCAAGTCGTTACTGTTATTTTAGTCACAAAGGCTCATGTTGGTTGCTTTAGCTGTCTCAGTCTAACCATAGAAAGAAGGTCTTTTTATTTTTATTTTTCTTTTCTCTTTTTATTATTTTGAATGGAAAATCAGATATGTAGAAAGAGATGTAAATGAGGTAGCTGATATTCTTGCTAGAGAGATTGTTTCTCTTACAACAGAATTGATTGACATTGATTCTATTCCTACATGTATTTATAATTTTATGCTCATGTCCTGGCTGAATGCCAACATTGTAACTGATTATATAAATGTCATACTGTCTTAAAATAAATAAATAAATAACTAAAATTAGCGATAAATTATGTCATAACCAAGGATTGAAATTCCTTTTTATTTTTTAAGCAAATTTTAAAAGAGAGACACATAAAAAAGAACCGTACAAGATTTAATAAACATTTTATATCGTTCATAAGCCACTGACCAAGGCTATTTGGTGATTCTTTTTTTGTGTTGGTAGGTTGTGTGATACAGTTCTAACAACAGAACAAATATGGGTGGCAAAACAGAGCATTTAAGAGATTGGTCATTTTCATCCTTCAAAGGCATGCCAAAAATAGATTTTGCAAATCTTTTTTTTTTTTTTTTTTTTGTCCCTTGAGACACAATCAAACAATGAATTGTCGGTTAATCTAGTTGGGTATGCTACTTTGCCTAGTTGTGGCTATCTAAATTTGATCTGGACAATGCTCACCATGTGCTTGTGGAAATGCTTGAACGGTATATTAGCATATGTTGCTCAATATATATCGGAACAGGGTGGATAGCAAGTTGTAGGACAAAGTGATATTGGGGACCATCCACCGCAAATATAGGTGGTGTCAGCGTCCTTAACCTTCTGTCTGTGGGGTTTTCTCCATATTTAGACTCAAATACATTACCATGCGTGGAATGACCCAAATGTTGTACTGCATTTCAGTGAAGTAATGTTCAAGGCCAAAATCTTTCTTTTTATGAAAATAAATTTTACTTCAATTGTTGAAAAGAAAAGAAAAAATCAATTATACAGACCGATGCATCACTATTTCCTCACAAAATATTGAATCCCAACTTTTGGCTAGCCGCTAATTCCCCTGCCATTTCATTTCATTTCATTTCTCCTATTTTTGAACTACTTGAAAAACATAGCGACCCAACTAGCTCTCCTGATTTCTGCCCCTTCTACGTCAAGTCCACACTTTGTTACCTCCATTGATGAAAATGCATGAAGCACAATAATTTGTTAAATCATTCTAACACATCAGCAAAACGGCAAACAAATTCTGCAAAGCCAAAAATCAATATAGTGCATAAAAAATACAATTAAAATAAGGGCATAGCCATATATATTGGCACAGCCAAAAATCTAGTTAACCATCATAAAGAACTACTGTTCCTGATTTGAATAATTGAAACTAGATGTGTGCTTTTCCATTTATGGATCATACATAATTGCATCCAATCCGGACGGCGGTTGCACCCATCCCATTTATTGGCTTATTGGCATCACTATATATGTGGCACATGGTTGTCTCCTCTCCTTGTCCTGACTCTTACTTAATGCCTTGATGCGGGGTAGCTGACTTCCTAGTTCCTACTAACTTTGCCTAGTAGCAGCAGCACTCCCGTTACCATTACCTAATCGGAAAACTTCTGCATTATTTTTTTTAATTTTTTAAAAAGGGACTGTATATATATATATGACAACTTATTTTATATTTTTTAGAGTTATAATCTTTTTTTTTTTTTAATTATGACGTGGTAGAAATGAGAAATACTTTTTGCAGTCGGAAAATGCAGTCAGCGTGCAGTCGTGGAGAAAAAAATAAATTAATACGGGACCTACATGAAAAAAAAAATATTATAATAATATTTTTTTTTTCATGTAGGTCCCCCTGAATATAAAATAATTTTTTTATAATTTTTTTTTTTATTTATTTCGTACAACCGACTGCACGTCGACTGCATTTCCCGACTGTATCTAGCAAAGCTCGGTAGAAATATACCACACCAGAACATTCGGCTATTGAACTATCGAGTTTGATGAATCAATAATGATAGATAAGTTATGGCTTGCAAGTTTTGTATATTTATTTTGTTAAAAAATAAGGTTTATTAGTTTATAATTAAAAAATTAAATTTTTAATTATCTTTTTTATAAAAAAATATGCTAAATTTATTCCTAATAAATATCATTTCAAATGAGAAATATAAATTTGTATGCTAGACCTGTATCGGTGTAGACGTGACATGACTCTCCAGGATCTTTGTAAAACTTTTTAGATCTTATGGATCAAATTTTCCGAAAAGACAAAATAAAAATAAAAGCCACGCTAGATCTTTTTATTATAATATTATATAATGAATTTTATGAAAATATCTTATTCCGTAAAGTAGTATGGCATCCATGCATTCCAAAGACATCACTGGCATTAATAGCGCAGTGTCTAGGTACCAACTCCGTGAGAACCCGGACATAAAATATCTTTCCTAATTTTCGTTATTAATTTATTCATTATTATTTTTCAGTCAACCTCTATACGGCATTTTATATAATTTACTCAATCAATCAATCTCAAGCAAACGTATCTCAAGCAAACATGCTCTGGATTTATTTTTCAATCAACCTCATTTTCACTGGCGCGTGGCCTTTACATACCACTCTAGAGGTGTGAGTTAACTATTTCTCTACTTCAGATATGCTCTTTTGATGCTGGTTTATTTAAATTATCGATTTCTCTAACTCGTGATCTTTTTAAAAGGATTAGGATGTCTTCAAGAAATATCTAAAGATAATGGACTACAATACACCCGTTTACACGGTTTTCAACTTTGACTTATTTTCAAAATATCTCTCCTCTTTGTAGGGCTTAGGTTGTAACCAAGAAATTAGTTTTAAAATCAATTTTTCTTTTTCATCACTTTTATACTGTAGTTGTTGTATTAGAGTATTTGTTAGGGTATGGGTATATAGAAAACCATCAAACCGACCTCCATCGATAGAAATCGACCGTTGGACGTCGAAATCGACTGCCATAGGAGAAGAACCGGTTGGCTGGCATGAGAAAATTATAAAAACCAATTTCGGTCGGCTCGGTCCCTGTTAACCTTGCAAAAAACTACAGAACTGACCGACCATATACTTCTAATTTTTTAAAAATAAACCATACTCAAAACGACGATATTCCACATAAGTTTAAGTGGAACGACGTCGTTTTGTTGCTATAAAGTATATGAAACATAATTGAAATGACGTCATTTGGTATTAAATCAAACAGCGTCGTTTTATTTAAAACATATGAAAAAAAAGTATGAAATGACACCGTTCCACTAAAGTGGAATGGAAGTGGAACTGCGTTGTTTTGAGGTCGTCTTCTTCCTAAGTCCCAGACCTTCTTCTCTGATCTCCTTTGCAACTCTCGCTCTCTATTCTCTCAAAACAATCTAGCATCTACACGAACCAAACACCGACCGAGAGCTACCAAAGAACCGCCGTAGTCGAGATGGACTGTTTTGGTCGGTTGCCCCTCCATTTTTTTAGACGTCGGTTTTGCCCAAAAACCACGCCGATTGAGTTGGTTTTCACCTCTACCTAACATGTATTATTTTTTTATTTTAATGTAGTTTGATTATTTAGAAAAAAAAAAGAAAAAAGAAAAGAAGAAACCTCTATACAAGATATAATATATATATGTATGAAAAATGTTACGAAACATACCGCAAATATATATATTATATATATACTAGGAAACGGTTTTAGGTGCGCTAGCTCCGAAGTACACATGACATAACCATTTAAATAAAAAAAAATGAAAAAGTCAATAATTTATTTATCTGGAACAATAAAATATAAGGTTAAAAAAAGGTAAAATATTAAGATAAAAAAAATATAAACTTCAACAAAGTATGAGCATTGATCTGCATCTATATTGAATTATCTATTTACTCTCTATATAATAAAAAAATATTATTAATTTAATAATTTTTTAATTTTTAATTTTAAAACATTTTATAGTCTTACTAATTAAAATAATAATAATAATAATATTCTAATAAAATTAATAATATTAAATATTAATAGTAATAATAATTATATTCTAATTAAATTAATAATTAATATTATATATTGAGTATTTTAAGTATTTTATTAGTTAAATTTACTTAAAGTTAAATTTTACCATGAAAATGCTCTAAAGCATTTTTGTTCTAAAGAGAAACGTCATTTTAATATTTTTTATTTAAAAAATTGAAGCAAAAAGAAAGGTAAATGCCAACACTATCAGAATAAAAAGGATATAAAAAATAAATATCAATTCATGTGCGTTGCGGGATGGTTAATTAAAGGCCTTTTGGTAAAACATAATTTTTCATTAAATTCTACAAGAAAGTTACACTTCAAATAGTTAAGAGTCTTAAGAATTTTTTGATAAAACATGATCTTTCATTCAATTCTACAATAGAATTATATGTCAAATGGTTAAGAGTCTTTAACAAATTTAACGAAAAAATAATAAAAGTTAAAGAAAAAATAATAAAAATTATTATTTATATTTAAATAATCATTTATTATAATAAAATATATAAATATATATATATATATATATATATATTTATATAATTTGCTGAAAAGTAACAGAACAGACGATATCTCTCTTGATTTCAGATCCAAGTGAGACTTTTAAAATTAAAAGGACCCCGACCGGGTGGTGGGGGCATCTGCACTCTGCAGGCAAATATCTCAGCCTTTTTAACAAAAAATAGAAAGGTCTTATTTCAAACAAAATCAAACAACCAGCCAGTAAAAATATCTCAGCCTTAAATCATGAGAAATGAGAAAAATAGAAAATTATAGCAGTCAGCTCAAATATTATAACAAAATAAAATAAAATAAAATAAAATGGTACGCACGTAGCTGCAAGATCAAACAAATTAAAGGAGTGATTATATTTCAAACTATCGGTACGTAGCAGTACATATCGGAAAACGGGAAAAGTCCAGGATTTCGACAATAAGAAACTTCTTATTCTCGCACCAAAACAGCCTTTATTTTTATGGTGCTCAGAAAAATAATTGAAAATACAACATGCAAGATTATGAAATATTGGACGGTGAACACAACCAAATTATATTAGTGATAAATGTTTTTAGGCTGCGCGCATTTTTGCTTAATCTATATAGTCAGGGACTTTGAAGGTGCTTGGATCCTCCTCGTTGATCCAACCATACTTCTCCATATAAGGGTTGTCCGAACACTTAACTGGGTACCTATCAATACAGTCCTTCCATACATTTCCGTCGCCCAAATCCCTCAATACCTCCCACAGACAGCTATTGCATTTGAAGCCTGCACCAAAGCTTACCATGAATACCTTATCACCCTTTTTGAGCCTTTTCTTGGCCTCCATGTACCCCAACACATACCAAATGCTGCTCGCCGATGTGTTCCCAAACCGATGCAGTGTCATCCTGGCCGGCTCTACATCATACTCGCTAAGATTAAGACTCGTCCCAATGCCATCTATGACAGCCTTCCCACCTGTGTGCACGCAAAAATGGTCGACACCAGTCTTAAAGTTCACCATCGTTTTTGCTGCCCCAGTAGTCTTTTTAGAGCAGCTTCGATTCATTTTTCGAGCAAGGGTCAGAACAATAAATCTAACCAGTTCCCTCACTGGCAAGATCTTGGGTGATATCTGTCTCAGGTTATCAGCAAGAGCACGGGTTGCAGCTTTTGGGAGAGTCTTGCCAAGGTGTATTCCCACCCTACCTTGTTCATCTTCCTTTTGCATGCAACAACCGTAAGACTCATCTCTAGCCCCATGGTGTGTTCTAACTAGGCACTTTAATCTGAACATGGCTCGGTTTTTCATTGCCCTTTTGTTAGTCAAAAGGATTGCGGACCCACCAGAGCGGAACAAACAGTTTGTAAGAATCATTGATTTATCATTACCTGAATACCAGTTTGGACTCAAAGATTCAGAAGTCACAACAAGTGCAAACAAATTCTTGTAGGACTTGAAGAGGTTTTTGACTATGTCGACTGAAATAAGGCTGGCACTGCAACCCATTGCAGTGAGATTAAACACCTTGATGTCATCCCTCATTTTGTACCGGTTGATAATCCTAGCACTTAAAGAGGGAACCGAGGAGAGCATGGCCACGTTAACGACAAGTACATCGATTTCCGAGGGAGAAACGCCTGATCTGGACAGGAGATTTGCAATGCAGTGCTCGAAAAACTCCTCCATTTCCGAGATCCCATCCAACAGTGTGGGATTGTCTTCCCTGCCGGAGAACATGATCCTTGGTGCGTAGGTTTGCTCGCCAAGGCCAGCGCTCACAATGGCTCTTAGGAGGAACTTGTACTCAGGGAGACCAAGATTCTTTGTCCTCTTGATGACCTCCCCACAGAACTTCGTGCTTACCATTCTGTCGTCAGTAGGTTTATAGCATTCGTAGTCCAAAATATAACATTCTTGATCTCTTTTTGCACCAACCCACTTCCAGACTATTAATAGGAAGTACAAGGTGGCAAGAGCATAAAGTGAAAGGAGAAACTCCATGAGAGAGAGAGAGAAGTTCGACGTATTAGATGTGGGAACCCAAATGGAAGTCTTATATAAGAAGTGGAGTGGGACTGATCGAGATGTACGAGTTGGAGGTGCGAAAAATACTTTAATTATGACTCGTTTCAACGCTCAACTGCCCAACAAACTGATTTGTAAGGCTACTTAAATTCCGTGCAACACTATTGGTTGAAAATCAACCAGCTTGCACCTACAATTAAGTACTATTAATTTCTCCCTCGTGATCCAGTTGATCTGTTTACTCAACCTAAAGATCAACCAACGCGCCCCCCGTGATCATGATCCCTTGTACTACGTACTTACGTCCACTACTATATATATACAACAAAGTTTTTTACATCAAGCAATCAGCTTTATACGTGCGCAGTTATTAGACAACCAACTAAGATATTCCGTTTCTAATGATCAGAAGGTCTGTTAATACAAAACGCTTATTACTGCTATTAATTAACTTGTTCCATGCATGCATGCAAGCCGGCGATTGATTATGTTGGGAATATTTTCCAAAATTGTTCTTTGGTTAATTACTGTCAGCACATCAAAATCGTCCATTGAATTCCATACCAGTAGTAACATATATACCTGATACCAAACCAACAAGTATTCATCCACCAGTGATCTCCAATTCGGTTAAGTAAATGAATTTTAACAATAATTCATTTATCATTGAAAAAGTTATGGCTTATGCAAGTTCTGTAAATTTATTTTTTTAAAAATAAGCTTTACTTGTTTATTATTACAAATTAATTTTTTTATGTAAAATTCAGTTTTAATTATTATTATTTTTTTTAAAAATATACTATATTTGTTTGTTTATTTATTTATTTTAGGAAAAGAGAATTGTATCTCCAAGTCTTTATTGATCAACCCTCACTTATGGCGAAAGAAAACCGTAGTTATAACTCGAGGCCTAGGGGCTACAAGTCTTAAAATAAAACCAAAACCCAAACCTAAAATAAAAACCATATAAACTCTAATCATAGTACAATTGCCACTAAGAATGTAAGAGAAAAAAAAAAAGGCAAAGCAACAACCTACAAGAAAAATACATGCACAAACATAGAGTAAGAAAAAAATTAACCAAGTATCGACGAGTTTTCCCTATATAGGGAAGACCCCCTCTGATAAAGAAAACCTATATTGGTAGCAAGCAACTTAGATAAAGAAAACCATGAGCCGGTTTGATCATTAGCACCCATTTTAGCAAAACCATTAGCAACCGAATTATTTTCTCTAAAGCAGTGAACGAGAGAGACATCAAACCCAGTTAGCTGACTTTGAATTTCATCCCAATAATATTCCATGTACCATGGGCCACATCTCTAATTCCTCAACTAGTTGAGTACTAACATGGAGTCAAGTTTAATCTTCACAAATAATAGACGTAACAAACCAATGTGCCAAAGCCCATGAAGTAAACCCATCAACTTTGCATAATTGTTAAAATTATGCCCTGTGACTACAGCAAACCCGCAAACCAGATCACCTTTGTCATACCAAATAATGCCTCCCGTATCCAAAGGACCTGGATTACCTAGAGAACAACAATCCACGTTCAACTTGATCCAACCTTGCTTAGGATGCTTCCGCGTGATTGGAATAACAAACTCCTTCCTCATGAAATGTAATGGCATATTAAAATATTGTAAAGTACCTTCATCACGTTGGGTGAGGAAATTAACATCCTTAAGTCTTAACGCAATCCAAGATATCCAATATTTTATGGAACACCAAACCTGTTGAACCGATTCCATCTTGGCCTTACAACGACGCCCCCATAATCACCAAGTAATGATAGCCGGAAGGATACCCAGCAATTGATCAGGGCGATCAGAATTTTTTGCTCACCTATACCAACATTCCACCCTCTATCTCCATGAGCAACCTTTCATCCAAGGAATTCCAAGAACCATCGAATAGATACGCCAAATTTTTTCAGCAAAGTCACCTCTCGCTAGAATATGATTAAGATCTCCATAACCATAAGTTAAGCAACAATCGCATCTGGAAGCAATAGGAATACCAATTATGCAGATTCTGTCATCTACTGGAAGACATTCATGTGTGGCCTTCCACATAGTAATCGACATTTTTTTGAGAAGAGTAGAATGCCAGACCCATTTTGCCCAAGGAAAATATGGACCCATTGTGGGAATACAATTCTAGGCATTTTTAGTAGAGAAATTCTCGTCAGCATTCAGGAGCCATATCAGCATATCCTTCCCATTTTTAATATGACCCAATTGCAAAATAATTTCCTCAGCTTTTTGATGTCCAACCAACAGAGTAAAAAGTTCCATATTCCAATCCAGCCCAGTTTTACAATTTTCCAATTTAAGATTTGGCAAATTAGAAGTCTGAATATTATCTCAAAGTGGAGCATCAGCGGCCCAATTATCATTCCAGAAATGAAGTTTTCCCTCCTAAACTTTCCATTTAGAACTAGCTTGCACTAAAGGAATACTTTGCAAGATCATTTTCCAAAAAATAGACACTTTCTTTGGATCCACCATAGAAATATGTCTATTATCAACATATTTAGCATGAAAAAAATTGGACCAAAGAGATGTACCTTTCAATAGGTTCCAAGCTAACTTCTTGTAAAGAGATGTCTGCACATCTTGAAGGCTATGAATTCCCACCCCACCTTCCGAGACAGCCTTACAAAGATCTGTCCATGAGCACTATTTTTTCTTTGCTTTACCATCTTTAACACCCCAGAAAAAAGGTGCTGATGATTCTTTGAAGTTTCTCAAGCATAGCTTTAGGCATCCTTAAGATTGAAAGGCTATGCACATGAATACTTTGAAGAACATGTATAATGAGAATCAACCGCGCCCCACTGGATAACAATCTGGCTTGCCATCCCTCCAATCTGGACTGAACTTTAACAATCAAATCATCAAAAAGAGCTATCTTCAGTCTTCCTGAAATAATAGGAATTCCCAAATATTTAAAAGGAAAACATCATTCCATAAAGCCAATAAAACGAAGGAGTGCCCGACGTCTAGAAGCTAAAACTTGCGAAGAGAAAAATATAGAGGATTTGTTTTTGCTTACTACGTGCCCCGATTACTGTTCATACGTTCTCAACACATCAATAATAGTTTTCAATGAAACCTTGCCCCTATTACAAAATAACACCATATCATTAGCGTATAGCAAATGAGAAATAATAATAGGGGTACCCCTCAGATGGTAAAATGGAATGATCTTGCCCATATCAACCTATTTTTTTTTTATCATCCTTAAGAAAATAATTTCCTTTACTAAAATGAATAAATAAGATAAGATGAGGCCACCTTATGAAATATCATTTCAAATGATAAATATAAATTTTTATGTCAAACCTGTAACCGAAAACGATCTATATACCACACTAGTTTAGGTGTAGACCTGACTCTCCAGATCTTTGTAAAACTTTTTAATTCCATGAATATGATATATATCTATCTAGTGTGATGTATAAAATATAAGAAAAATATAGAATGTTAGATTATTTGTATTGATTGGTCATGTCATATAGCGCCAATACTTCTTCTCCAAATACTGTCAATATTGCTTCTTCTCCCAAAAAAGAAGTCTACAGTCTTTAGCACATGATTTTGAGTCTCGCGTGTCTGTCATTTCACCACCAAGACATCTTAAAAGTAACTCTTATTACATGAATATGAAATCCATCTAGGGTGATGTATGGGATGATGATCTTATCGATCAGATTTTTCGGAAAAAATAAATAAAAGCCTAGCTAGAGGCTAGATCTTTTTATTATATAATGAAGTTTATGAAAATATTTTATTCCGTGTAGTAGTACCATGGCATCCATGCATTCCAAAGACATCACTGGCATTAATTGGTGGGTAGTGATAGGGTTACAATCTTATTATGATCTATCTACTACTCAAATATATTTTAAGTTTTTTTATTTTTATTTTATTTTCTTTTAAGTATTTTTTTAACATTTTTAATCATTAAGAAAAAAATTAAAAAATTATAACTTTATTAATACTCACTTTCTTAATTATTAAGTAAAATAAAAAATAAAAAATAATTATATATAAAAATAATAATAAATAAATTATAATAGAGAAGTAACTCTATCATTTGTGCGCTTATAGCAGTGTCGAGGTACGTAGAGCAGTGTCGAGTGTACGTACCAACTCCTTGAGAACCTGGACAGAAAATATCTTTCCCAGTTTTCTTGATACATGTTACAGCCACCGACATTTTCACCACGAATGCTTACCAAGACGTCAATAAACATTTAAAAAAAATAAAAATTATTAAATTATTAAAAATTATTTACTTAATTATTTAATAAATAAAAGTAAAAAAAAAAAAACAAATCAATAGAAATTTTCGGGCCATCATATTAATAACTAAAATGTAACGAATTCAATTTAATCTAATTTTAAATATTTTAAAATCAAATTGATACCGATTTTCCACGTAACGCTGAAAGTGGGGCCAGACTGTGAGGCAAATTGGAATTTTCCTATATATGCTTTCAAGGTGAACGTAAATATCGTACCTTGTTTTCTCCGACCTCAGTATATTCCGAGTCAATTAATTAGGTGGGACCTGACCTCGTAATAATCTGATGATCATCTCAAATCAACGCAATTTTTTTTTTTTTTCCACAAATTAAAATAGTCGTATTAGGGCAGCCTACCTTCACTGATGAACAGTCTTTATCTGTTATAAATTTCCTGGGTCTGGGGTTGGCTGCAACATGTAAGCATCTTATAATTAATTTGTTAATAAGCTAAAAATATATTGTAGCCACAAAATTATAGAATCTTATAATAACAAACATCATTACTAATTTATGGTATATATATGTATACTTATATGGAATTATTCCGCGCGAGAATATGGAAGATGTGACATAACGATATCTTACAAGATGGTGGTCTCTTTTCCATGAGTCTTTACGTGGACGCTACTCAAACTTATCCAAAAAATAATTTTTTGTCGTGGAGTTAACGTTCTCCATTTAATTTATCCCCCAAAACACGCAGTAGTACAGTACTCTTTCAACAAGTTAGTGATGGAAGTTGGAACGAAATTAATATACGTCGTACAAAGCCGCTGTGGACCGGTCAGGGTATTAAAGACTTGTCTCGTTATTAAAAATTAATTTTATTTTATCTTAATTAATTATTATAATTTTTTAAATTTTTATAAAAAAATATAATAAATAATATAATTTTTTAAATTTTAATATAAAATTAATATTAAAAAATACTTTTTCTTCCTGCAGACTCCTAACTTACCAAGCTTCCAAATATTAAAACGGATTGACAGCAATAACTACCGAGAGCCAACAACAAAAGAAGTACCTTTTCAGAAATGAGAAATCAAATATTTCCAATTTAAAGTTCGAATCACATACATTAAAAAACAACACAAAAAACAACGGAAATTGACCTATAGCCAATATCTATAAGCACCACAAAAAATCACCTAAACTCAAACTACATTGAAGATTCAGCATCTACAGATACATTTATCATCTATAAAAATGAAAATGAAAAAGAAAAGAAGATGCCAGATTCCCAATCCTCAACCCATTAGGTGCTCAAATGTTTTAAGAATGGTGGAGATTTGCGGTAGACTCGTGAGTGATAACTACTCCATATGATTAGGGCTCTCGAGCGGCACAGTGGAAGAGAATGGAGATTAGAAGGTTCAAGTTTATGCCCTCATCGGAGACTGAGGAAGGCGTGAAGCGCCAAAAGCAAGACTAAATTTATAGATAAAACCGTAAGTGGAGGGGGGGGGGGGGGGCTTGGTTGCAAGAGGTTGGCGACGAGGGGGATTCGCCAAGGGGGTTTCATCTTGTATATCTTGGTCCAAGGAGGGGAGCATAATTGCCTAGAGAAGGGGGAGAAGGAACTCATTAGTCTGCTAGTTATTGGTGATAAAATGATCGGGTGGTATGCAGATGTAGATGAAACTCAATAAACCTCTTACGTGGTGTAAGGCTATTGGAGGGCTGCTTTTCTAAAATAATAGCCCAGCCGCTCCCCAAGTTAACCCTATATCATATCAAGTACGTTCAATTATGATGGAAGATATCATATATGGAGATTTATCCACAGAAATAAGCCACCGATAGTCACCGATTCATTTTTTTTATATTTAAAAATAAAAAATGTATTTTTAAATGATGTTGTACTTTTTAAATATATATATATAAAGATATAAAAAAAATCAACAAAAAAATAAAAATTTGTCTATTCAGTGGCCACTGGCCACCTTCAAATTTCGTTAGTCTTTCTTTGTGGCTATAGCAAGGTCCATCATATATGGTTACATAAGTATAATTATATAAAAATGACATTATAAATTGAATTAGGCCCGCTTTAGATATCTAACTCATTTCATCTTACTATTATAATTTTCTTAAATTTTCATATAAAATATAATAAATAATTCAATTCTTTTCAAATCATAAAATAATAATATTAAATTTTTTTATTAAAATAATATTTTATTTAACTTTTATCTAAAATTATATCATCTCATTTTACATACCATACCTTAATATCCTTCTATCAGAAAGATGGGAGTTTTGCGACTGAAAAGTAGGGATGGGCAGTGGGGCCTCGGAACCTGCTGCCCCACACCGTTCGCCTCGCCCCCGCATATGCAGGGAGGGGCATCCGCACCGCAAGGGCGGGGGGCAGGGTGGCGTCCCAGTGGAGGCGGGGGATGGAAACGACCTCCTCCCGCCCTGCCCCGGTTACTATATATATTATATATAATATATATTATATTATATATATATATGCATATAATAAATATTAATAAGTCTTCTTATATGAAACGGCGCCGTTTTGTACTTGACAAAACGGTTCCATTTCATTTAGTTTTCACCCTAAGTGTAAACCCCCTCCCCCCCTGCGTCGTCCCCTCCCTTCGCACACTGTCGAGTGCCGAATCTTCTTGAAAGCTCTCTCTCTCTCTCTCTCTCTCTCTCTCTCCCGTCGCCCCCGTGTTCCCTCCTCCCTCTCGCAACCAGTCGGTCCAGTCACTCTCATTCTCTCCTCTCTCTCACACAACGCACGACGCCGGACGCACGCCGCACGGTACACGGTAAGTTAGCTCATTCTCTCCTCTCTCTCATTTCTCTGTTGATTTTTATTTTTTTATTTTTTTTGAGTTTTGATCGGAGATTGGAGGAAGGATGGGTTGAATCGGAGATGGAGAATGAGATTTGTGACTTGTGTGCTGTGGATTAGTGACTTGTGTGATTGTTTCGGATCTCAATCAATGGATTTTATTGAAACCCCTAAATCAATTTAGGGGTTAGGGTTTCAATGAACTTTACAAAAAAAAAATCTAAGTCAATTTAGAGGTTAGAGTTTCGGATTGGAACCCTAAATTAAATTAGGGTTCCAATCCGAAACCCTAATTTTTTTTAGGGGTTTCAATCAAATTCATTGAAACCCCTAAATTGAATTTAGGGGTTTTAATCAATGAAACCCCTAAAAAGTTAGGGTTTTGGATTGGAACCCCAAATTGGGGTTTCATGGATTGAAACCTCAAAATCAATTTAGGGGTTTCAATCCATGAAACCCCCAAATCGATTTAGGTTGAAACCCCTAAATTGATTTGAGGTTTCGGATTGGAACCCCAATTTAATTTGGGGTTCCAATCCGAAACCCTAATTTTGTTTGGGGTTTCATTGATTGAAACCCCCAAATCAATTTAGGGGTTTCAATCAATGAAACCCCTAAATTGATTTGGTTTCGGATTGGAACCCTAAATTATTTGGGGTTCCAATCCGAAATCCAATTATTTTTTTGATGTATGCAGTTTTGTATATAGTTTTGTATGCAGTTTTTGATGATTGTGTTGGATTGCACTTTGATTTTTTTTTTTTTTGTTGGAGAATCAGGAATGTCTTCGAATTTCAGTGATAGCTCGCCTTTCCAGCCAACACCCTTACCCCAGAACCTAACCCTACTCCTACCCCTATAACGAGTACACTTTGCCCTGCCCCGAAACCCACACAGGGTAAGAAACCTGTATCCATAGTTTGGCAACATTTTACCAAACTAGAGGGTGATGACCTCAACAACCTACAAGCTAAATGTAATCACTGTGGGAAAATGTATGGATGTCACTATAGGAAAAATGGTACATCCTAACTGAAGGTCCATTTAGAGGAACAATACAAGAAGAGTCCAATTTTAAAATCCTTAGTAGAGAATGGTCAATCTAGACTAGATTTTAAAATGGCGGATGAGAGTAGTGGGGCCGGGAGGCCAACATTGAAGGGATATACGAAGTATAACCCCGATGAGTGTAGAAAGAAGTTAGCTCGTATGATTGTCATGGACGAGCTGCCTTTTCAGTTTGTGGAAGGTAAAGGGTTCCAAGAATTTGTTCAAGAGTTGGAATCGAAATTTGTACTTCCTTCTCGTCACACTGTGGCAAAGGATATTAAGAAGATGTACATCCGTGATAAAGATGTTTTGAGGGGCCAATTGGTGGGTTTGGTAGTTTGCCTCACTACCGATACTTGGACTTCTATCCAAAATATGAATTACATGTCGTTGAATGTACATTTTGTTGATGTTGATTGGGTTCTGCACAAAAATATTATTAAATTTTGTCAAATAACTGATCATAAGGGTGAGACGATTGGGAAGGCCTTGGAGGCCGCAATAAAGGAGTGGGGGTTGGAAAAGGTTTTGTCTGTGTCAGTTGATAATGCGTCTTCTAATGATGTCGCCTTGGGATATCTAAAGAATTATCTCAAAGATACAAATAAGATATTCTTGGGTGGTAAATACTTGCATGTTAGATGTGCTGCACATATTTTGAATTTAATTGTGACTGAGGGGTTGAAAGATGTTGATGACTCGGTTGCACGAGTTATAATGGCTGTGAAATGGGTGAAGTCTTATCCTTCTAAATTGGAGAAATTCAAAGTTGCTGCAAAGGCTGCGGGCATAACATCGAAGAAGGGTATTTGTACTAATGTTCCTACCAGATGGAACTCAACCTTCTTGATGTTGGAGGCGGCCCAAGAATATAAGGCAGCCTTTCAATTATTGGGTGATGAAGACATCCAATATGTTAAATACTTTGATAAGTACGGAGGATCACGAAAGCCTAATAATGATGATTGGGCGGTAGTTTCTACTTTCGTTGATTTTTTTGGATTATTTTATGATGTCACATTGAATATATCTGGTTCTCTGTACCCTACATCCCATGGGTTTTGTCAACAAATATGTAGGGTTCCAATGAAAGGATGAGGCGACAATGACCATGATGCTAAAATATGACAAGTATTGGGGAGATTTGACTAGAATGAATATTTTCTTATATGTGGCTGTTATTCTTGATCCCCGTCTGAAAATTTCAGGCTTGTTATATGGGTTGAGACTTGTTCACGATTAGGTATGGACTGAACTTATTGGTGAATTGGCCCGAGATACCCTGAAAAAATTGTATGATGAGTTTAATGCAATTAAGGGTGGTACTACATTGAAGACACATACATCGACCCCAACGCCTTCTACAGACACCATGATCGAGCCTCCTACAAAGAAGCGCATAATTCCGTGGACTAAGACCCTCGCACAGAATTCCATACCGGTACATCAATCTACGGAGGTCGTTTATGAGTTAGACAACTATGTGTTAGCGAATATGATCCAAAATGATGATGATAATTTCGATATATTAGGATGGTAGAAAAATGCCTCAAAGAAATATCCCATCATTTCTGAGATTGCTCGCTGTATTTTGGTCATCGCTATTAGCACCGTTGCCTCAGAGTCAGCCTTTAGTACCGGTCCACCGGAGGTCGTATATTGGATCATTTCCGTAGTTCATTGTCTCCTACAACTGTAGAGGCATTGATATGCACACAGAATTGGACGATAGGAAATGATATTCATGTTCCGGATATTTTAGATTTTAAGAAGACCGATGAGGGTGGTGATCAGTCTAGATTTGGACCACCTGGTAATTATTTTTTATTTTATTATTTTAATTTATTTATATTCATTTCCATTTCATCGTTATTAATTTTAATATTAATTTTTGTAGTAACACATGAGATGTCTAGCACCTCTGCAATATAAAAATGTGCTCAAGCCCGGGCTGCCCCAACTGTCATACCCATTGACTCAAAGACAAGTCACAGCTGACAAGCCTCTTTAGAATATTCAATTTTTAATTATTTGTTCATATTTTGTATTTAATGATTTGTAATGTTGATACAATGTCCATTGGACATTTTTATGTTTGTAATTTTGTAATTATTTAGCCTTTCAATTTTGTAATAGCTTAGTTATTATTATTATTAGTTTATTACGTATTAGACTCTTAGACTAATAACTTTTATTAGCCATAAAATCAATTACCATTAATAATATTTTTTTTAATCTAGTTTTTTAATTTTTTTTCTTTTTACTTATAATTTTATGGGCTGAAAAATGAAAATGACCTACAAGTTTTTTTGGGTAAAAAATACAATATTTTTTGATCCATTGCTGAGGTTTCTGGGCTTAAAATGGTCTAAAAATTACTTCTGGGCCATTTTCGGCTCAGAAAATACTTCTAGGCCCAAGGGGATACGGGGGGTAGACAGATTGTCCTCCCACACCGTATCTCGTCATGCAAGACAAGGTACCTCACTCCCGCACGTTGGAAAAATATTTTTCCATTCGCTCATACGAAAGCGGAGAGTGCTACACGCACCATACGGTGCTGGTAGATCCCTGCTGAAAAGTGTAAATCATTTTCTTCTTCATATTTAGTATTAATTTACAGACTTTTACTTTCCTGAGAAAGGATAAATGCATGAAAGGTAGGAAGGGAGCTGGCAGTGGGGTTTCGATGTCGTCCTAGCTAGCGGCTGAGCCTGTTGTAGTACACTACAGTTCGTGAATTTGCATGCATCGACGACCCGCAAGTAGTCAGACATGCACGAGTATTTATTACACACAGCAAGTTGAAAAAAGTAGTCCTAATTTTCTGCTTTGAAAAGAACTACATATGGAGCTACCGACAAACATTTAATTGGGCTATGCCGCCTCATTTGAAAGTCAATATATATATATATATATATAATCTAGTTATAACGACAACTATACCAATTTAATATAATTAATCAAAAAATAAATTTTATTAAAATTAATATTAATTTAAATTTTAAATATAAATAAATTAATATTAATATATAGATTAATATGTGATTTTACTTGTATATAAAAAAAACTTACATATATATGTAAGGATAACATACTTTGTACATGTGCCCAATTAGAAAAATAAATATTTATGATTAATCTAAAAAAAATAAATTGACAGTAAAAAAAATATATGATCTAAAATATTTTATTTAAATATAGGTAAACTTTTATTCATAAAAAAATTGATTTTGTTTCAGTGTCATTTTTGTTAATTGCAAATAGTTTTATTAATTTTTTTAACCACAATAAAAATGATTAATAGCAAAAACTTTTATTACAATTATTTTAACTAATTGATTTTACATTCTCACACTTATAAGATTAAAATATTAATAATGACATATTATATTTTAAAAATATTATGAAATTATAATTTAATTCCTTATGAAAATTCTTTATTATCCTACCTCACCTATTAGTGGAATAAACATGTAACTTTTCAATGTTAAAAATCAAACTACAACACTAAGGGTAGGTTTGGAGAGAGATGGGATGGGAATTTTATAAATAATAGTAATATAATTTGTGAATAATAGTGAGATAGTTTGTGTTGAATATTTTTTAAATTTTGGAAAAAGAGGTAAAAAATCTGAATGATAAATATTATAAATTTAAAATATTGTAAGAATATAATTTTATATTGTTATTTTTATGTAGTGGTTTAAAAAGGTTGGAATTGTTTTTTTTTTTCAAAGTATAAAAAAGTTGTAATAATTAGTTTAAAAATTTTATATTTGAATTATATTTAGAAATAAAATGGGATGAGATAAAATGAGATAAATTCTCATTTCAAATTGTTTGTTTTTACTTTGAATAATAATTATTTTAAAATTAATGCATGGAAGCATAAAAAATTGACCATAAAATTAATGGCTGCAGTTTAAAAGACTTCCCAAGCACGGACCCATATCCACACAGGATGGTGACATATTTATTACCCCCTTATCACTTTTTTATTATTTTAATATATTCAAAAATTTTTAATTTGTTTTATAATTTTCTTTTAAATATTTTTTTAACCTTCTTGATTATTATTAAAAAATATACAATTTCACTAATAGTTACTTGACTATGAAAAAAATAAAAATATTTGCTTAATGATTAAAAGAGAAAAACCATGGCAATAACCCTAACGGGGGCATTTTCATAATTTTATTCATAAACCTATGCATTATCAATTTGTTGGTGCTCACTTTAAGTACATCGTTGATTAAATTCTCACTTTAAGTCCATTGTTGATTATATTTGCATTTTTCTCCCTGTATGACTGTATGACTGTAACTGAATCGTCGACAGATTGTAAAGATCGACAGGTGTCTCGACTTGGGACTCAAATTTGGGTCTCAACAATAGAAAAGAGTGGGAGGTGAGATTTGTAAAAAGAGAGATGAATACAGTGGCCCACATACTAGCTAGAACAGCTTTACAATTTGATACCGAGAGAATATGGATTGAGGAAGCACCTGAAATTATATTGAGTGATCTGTTGAAAGATAAACTTTATAACGGATGATTCATTCAATGAATATATGAGGTTCCTTTAAAAAAAAAAAAAAATTTGGGTCTCGACGAATATGAATTTTTTTATTTATTTTTCATGTATTTTTAAAATATTCTTAAATATTTAAAAAAAATTCATAATATGAATAAAAAATATTTACTTAATTACTAAATTATAAAAAAACAAAAGAAAAAATAATAATCTGGAGAATCCCTAGCATTTCTCAAGATGGACTTCTTAGAATTTACAAGTACTTAATTGCATGCAGTTTCTTGTATGTAAAAGAAGAAAAAATAATCCATATATATAAATACATACATATATATATATAAATGCATACATATATATATATATATATATATAAATAGATATATATATATATGTATGTACATATATATATAACGATTGTCTCAAGATATATATAATATATTATATATATATATGTATGTATGCCTATTCTGTATTAACGGCAATTGCTAAGCTACGGTACTACTCTACAATGATTTTCCCATCCTCCATTTTTTCCTCATGCATGTGTTGTGTTTTTTTTTTTTTTTTCCTTCGGTTTCTACACCTTTGTGCCCGTGTAGTTGGGGATCTCATAACAAGAAAATTCACTAAAAATAGCAGCAAAAGACCTCCAAAAATGCTGAAAAAACTCTTTCTTAACAATTTTTATTGTGCCGCATCGTAATTGGCTACTCACTTATAAATAAAACTAACAAAAATAAAAAATCGTTGCAAATCAGCAATTTTCCACACTGTAAATAGCAAAAAAAATCGCCACAATTATGCTTCCATGTTAGTTGTAAATCACTGAAAAAAATTTTTGTAGTGTCATAAAACGGTTGGAAATAACATAAATTTCGCTTCAAATAGGTTATGATTGTTTCCAGTGTTTAAAAGTTCACTGCAAATAATATTTTTTCTAGCATTTTGAAACGCTGTTAAAAGCAATAAGGAAACATGTATGTTTTTTCACAGCTTTGAGAAAACGCTACTAAAAGTCGCCTTTTTAGTCGCCGCAAATAGTATTTTACAAAATTAAAAAAAAAAAATATTAGTGAACCTGTATGGCTGTCATAGCCTAAAACACACAACATCCTTATCATACGATGCATAAAAGTCTACTATAAAGAGCTAAACAACTTTATATTAATGTTGTACACAACTTTTGTGTTTGAGAGAATAAAATTAGCTCCTTGAACATGATGTATCTTGTATCAACCAAGATAGCCATTCACATCTTCAAAGAAAGTAAAAGATTTAAACTTATTTTAGTGTGATTAGGATTTATGTTAGAAGACAATTTATTTAATAAGTTGGACTAATATACAAGGCATAAACATGCACAAATTAGCAAATAAAACCAAACATTGGGAAAAAAAAAAAAAAAAAGAAACATTTTCAAGCCCAACCATAGTTTACATCAAGTACACAGCTTAGAAAAGAAATCTATTGCATAAAGAAATGCAATAAGCTTGGGAATATAAACCATCGATAAATACAATCATCCTACAACTTGAGGTTGTATGAACCAATATCATTTCACCAATAAGCTCCATCTAGGTCTTGCATTCAAGCATGTGATTGACCATCATGATGTTATATGAATATATAATGTAAATGTTTTGGTACATCATGAACCTGTAACAAGAAAAATTCTTGTGCTTAACTTCATATTTATAGACAGTCCACTGCATTTCATTATTTATAGACATCCAAATGCTTAAGTGGATGAATAGATGTGAATTTATTCACTCAAACCAAACACATGAAATGGTTTATGGAAAGTAAATTGTGGAGTTTTAAATCTGTATACGAGAAAATGATGTTTTCAAGTAATGTATTTTATAGTGTTACTGGACCTCAAAATGGTGGAATCTATATGGTCATTCTATAGTCAGTCCTTTGCTTTTAACATCAGTTCTTCACAAAAATCACTACTCATTTGATCTTCTTGAGGCCACAACCACTAAATGGTACTTGGTGTGGTAGTCTTTAGCCATGTTAAGATTGAAACCTCAGAAAAATATCTAGATGCACTTCAGGCGATCTCCTCAAGCAAATTGAAGGCAGCAGCCAAGGCAAAGGAAAAGAAGACCAAAAGCAAATGTTTTAATGCAAACTAAAGACTGTTTGTACATTATTTTGCAATTTTATTGGGTTAACTTCAAAGGAAAATTTCTATAGGTCTTTTTAAAGGAAAAAATAAACTTATCATCGGGTATGTTGACTAATATTAATGTTATACATTCAAAGTTCTAATATCCCAAGATTTCTGCTCAAATTGGTCTTTATGTTTGCAAACATCTCCATCATAGTTGCATATAATATAAATATACTTTTATTTGCATCTAGCCATGTTGAACATTCAAAGAAATTGTAGAAATCACACAAGGTTGTCCAATTTTAAACAATGGATGTATATAATGTCACAGGTCCAAAAATTGTTGTTTGAAAAAGGGTTTGTGAATATTGAATAACTCAATAGCATTAGCATGTGCAATAAAAGCCCAAAACATCTGGTAATAAATAATAACATACCTCATGAAAGAGAACCCTATAAGCATTCAAAAAATGTTACCATGGACGTCCCTTAGTACTGCAATAATCCAAGGTTTCAGCAATATAAAAAGCTACTCTCAAACACATGACCAACTCAATGGTTTGCTTTTCCCTTGCCAAGGACCCAAAATTTAGATAAACAAAAGTTCTCAATATGATAGAGGGAAGAAATAACAATTCAAATGCATCCCATATGCAAAATTCAAGAAAAATAGTTTCAACAAAAGAATACAATAACCCATTAAGATTGGTTCAGAGGAAGAGAAATGCAATTATTAACTATCCCACCTTATCAAGTAAATCAAATGTCAACTTTCAAGTCAGTGCCAGTTATTCCAAATTATTAGAACTTGAGTCAGTAGGTGTTTCCAAGGTATAGATATCATCATTGAAAGAGAAATCTTGTGTTGTAAACATAACCAGTTGTTGAGTGCGATATTATTTCACTGACTTGACTTTCAACAATTTTTTACACTAAGACTTAAAAAGTGACTGTTATACTATGTCCTTGATATTGCAAGATATATCCTATCAAATAAGTGATCAGGTAAGAATAAATTTTGGGAATTACCTTCTCATAGTAGTTTCTAGATAAATAAAAAAGCTGCTTCCATCTGATATAATCTGTCCCATTGTGATTCTTTAAACCATGGGTGTACACCATGAGGTGCCTGGTGAGATAAGAATATAGCATTACCAGGAGAGACTACTAGCATAGACATGGGGAAGTGGTAACTCAGAATGAAATTCCACTTAGCATGTGATTGACCATCATGATATTCAAGAAATATATCTCAACATGTTTTGGGAAAAACCATTTACATCATTATTCCCAGCTAGAGCAGCAGAGAAATCAAATTCCAATTGAACTTCCAACTACTGCAGCCTCCAACAACTCACAAAAGCCCATCCAAGATAATGAAAATAATTTTTCTTTTCTTGTAAATTAATACACACTCACAAAAGCCCATCCAAGCATTAGCATTGGATTATGAACAAACACTATAATCAATACAATAAACACTTTAATCTCATCAAGGAAACAAACAAATCAATCCAACGCTAACATTATTATTTATAAGGTTATAGTAGTTTAGGGTTTCCCCCTCATGATTTATAAGGTCTGTTTCTAACTACTTATCTATTGTAATGAAAGCTACCACTTTTGAGGTAGAACTTAAGAGGAATCAGTAGAAAGAAAAGAGAGGAGCTGTGTGTTGCTGATCCTCTCAGTTCCAGCTACTTAGAGCTAGTTTTGGTCTAAGATTTTAAGGTCATTTGGTATTCCTAATGTCACATATTGAGGTTGAGTTAAAGAGATGAGATAAAGGCAAACTAAGGGGCTAGAACTTAAGAGGAATCAGAGCTAAAGTCATGTCAAATTTTCTGTACTCGCTTGATAAGCCAAAAAGTTAGTTGTATACTTTTTTCAAAACCCTCCTCCTTCAACTATAATCCCAACTACACAAGCAATGGACTAGTATTTAGAAAAATTAAAATAAGCATGATTTATGGGTAGACAGCATAAACATAGGAAGAGATAGTTCTTGATAAACCAAAACATTCTAATGAAATCCTTAGTTGTTTACTTAGTTATTAGCTTGAGTAGAAGGTAAAAAAATACACACTAATCTCTACTTGTTTAACACATAAAAATGGAGGCCTAAATATAATTGAAAAGTGATTCAAATAGAGGAAGAAATATTGTTAAAACTATAACAGAACCTTTTTGTAGAAACTGTAGGCATGGAACAAAACAAAGCATAAAATCATCTTACCTCTTCAAGCAATAGATAGCACGAATTCTGCATGATATTGATCTCCAAAATCATCTAATCCTTGTATAATGAACTAGTTCTTATTCCTTGTGATAGAGGAAGAAGATGTTTAATCCTTGTATTATGATATTGATCTCCAAAATATATAAGTGTGATTTCAAATGTTCTAAACCTAGATCATACCAGTTATGCTACAAATGGAGATGCAAACCCAGTCCATAAGTAACATAAAAAAGGAGATGCAAACCCAATTCATATAAGATATTGATATATGAAGTTATGAACCCTAAAAATAAGTAAATTCATGTACTTTAACAGGATACTTATGGTAAGACACCGGCAAGATTTCCAATCAATCCAGAATAAAGGCCCTTCAAATCTATTTTCCCACCACCATGCACAGCCTATAGCTAAAGCACAATATTAAAATTTAAAGACTCCTTGGTAAACAATTTGCATCAGCGAAAAAGACCCATGCAAACCACAAATCAAATTAACTATATAACCCCCCTCACTTGCAAAAATAAAATAAAATATAAGTGTGTTGCAGAGATAGCAATAAAAATAATGGCAAGTAATGGTAGATATAAATACCCATTTTTTTAATAATCTTAGTTTATATATCCTAAAACTACATTGAAATCTAAAAGTAAAATTACCAAGGTAGTCATCATTGATTCCATAAACATAAGTACTGCAATAAGATGCTGACCTTGAGATGCCATTTTTCATGAAAAACACATTTTTCAAGTTCAATAAAAAACTGCTCATTACTCCTGTCTGTTACAATTGTAGCTACATCATTAATTTGAAAATAAATGTTAATAAAGTCCTCATTATCACCATGGCTACACATTAGCTACATAATAGTATCTCCAAAAACAATGGAACTAGAAGAGATCTGTACTAATGCCATTCAAAATAGTTTAAGAACCTCATCTGCAGCTAGTAAATACATATACCTTCTTTTTATAAGTAACTTTATTGAAGAGAATGACATAGGCGCTACCCAAGAACACAAGTAAAACACAAAAACTTCTACTATCTTTTTATAAGATTAAGTTTTATTGAATGAAAAAGCGTGTTTACTCTAGTACACATGGAATATATAAGAGAAACACTTAACTAGCAGGAGGACAAAGATCTAGAAAATCCTAAAAGGTTGAAATAGATGAAGGGCTGTGTTGAGAAAGAATGACTTAAAGTCTACCACTAACTTTTCACAATCTTCAAAACTATGCTATTATCCACTCTCCACAATGATAAGCACTAAGGACTTCCAAACTGCCATTTCCAATATGACAGGAGATCTACCAATCAAGAAGGCCTGACTCAATACATAAACTTATATCTATGAAGCAAACAACTCCTTAAAAGAAGTCATAGAACATAATAGTTGGCACAACTACTAGGTTAAATGAGGTATCCATTGAAGGTGACTTGTTATGGGGTCATGACTTGTAGAAAAAAAGATACCTATGAGTTTACCATCAGCGCTTCCAGTTACGAAAAAATCTACTGAAGAGACAGCAACATGCGTTACCACATCACGGTGCATATAACTCTTCTCATATCTGCAAAACCAGGGTTCATGCTTGAGACATTCTCTATAGTATCCACAATTTGTTTTGCCATTTCTAAACAATCTTGCCTCATAAAAGCACTTGTAATGAACAAAAGGTTTTCGAACTATAAACAAAAACAACAGAGTACAAATTCTAATGGCCAATTCATGGCAATGACCCAGAAGAAACACAGATAAAAAGCAAAACCAATGCTCAAAAACATATAGTGACCAAATCAAAATAAGTAATCCAGAAAATAAAACCTCACCCCAATCACATAGAATAAACCCTAAACCCTAAGCTTATGATTCCCAATCAACAAACCCAAAAACCCTACATGTTAGCCGAGGGGAGGGAAAAATTTCATTTTTTGCTTGAGAAACTCGCTTATCTGGTAAACAAAAGCAGATGGTTACTCTGTTCTGGGTTGGCTTACGGCATTGAAGGGGAGACGGTGGAGCATGGAGGTGGCGTTGCAGCCGTGTGGAAGGCTAACTTGCGGTGGTGCTTCGCCGTGAAGGAAGGCAGCGCAGGGCTTCAACGAGGCACTTGAGTGAGATCCTTGCGGGGGCGAGTAGATTGATAGTGAGAGAGAGAGGGAGAGCTTGTGGAGGGGTTGGGGACCTTTGGGGGCTAGCTACGTTGGTAGCTGGAGGTGGTGCAGCGGTTGAGGATGCGGTGGCACTGGGAACCCGAGAGAGAAAGGACTTCGAGGGTTAAGAGAGTGGGAGATCTGCAAGAGAGAGAGAGAGAGAAGAGCTGCGAGAGGGGCTTGGTTGGGTTGGCCGGCGACAATGGAGGTGGACAGTGACGGTGGGTCGATGACGACGTGTAATGATAGCTACTTGGAGGAGTGAAGAGTAGAGATCGATGGCGATAAATTGAGGGAGAGAAGCAGAACGACATTGGGGGGGGGGGGGGAGAGAGAGAGAGAGAGAGAGGGGAGGGAAAAAAGTGAGACGTTTTCGTTCCAAGGGATTAAAATTGAGTTTTTACGACTAAATTTACATTGCTGAAAAATGATTTTATTATATTTTTGATTATTGCAGCGATTTTTTCATCGAAACAAGTAAAGAATTGGGTAAAATAAATTTGAATATTGCAGCAAATTATAATCATCGTAAAAAGTAAAAACTCATTATAAAAGACCAATTTCAAACTTTGATGCAAAAACTTAGAACCACATCAAAATTGTCGGAAATAAAGGTTTTTTAGCAGTCATTTTATTTATGTCAAACGTAAAATCGCTGGAAAAAGACTTTTCTTGTAGTGTTTATTTGTCTTTTTGTGCGGTTAGGTCAAATATTACATTTGTTTGATTGTTTGCCATTCCGTCTTCTCTCTCATTTTATGCGTTTGTTCTCTTTCATCTTCTCTCTCAATTTGTCTAAGTTTTTACCTTTTCATTTTCTCTTTCCTTCTCTGCATATATTGCCTTCCATGCTCCTTCTCCAAAACCAAACCCCTTTGCTTCCCTGCATTGTCTTGAAGTTTTGTCCTGGGTCTTTGCGTTTCTTTTGTGTGGCATTGGGATGTTGATGTTGTTTGAAGGTTGTGGCTTTTTTCCCGTTTTGGGTTTGCCATGGTCTTTGAAGCAAGATCTATTTTTCCACTCTTTAGAAAGTTTAAAGGACCCGCACTTTGCTTCTTTGTGTCGTGGTTGTTGCTATGGGTCTTTTTTCCACGTCATGTATGTCGTTTTGTACTTGATGCAATGTCTCATTTTTTTTGTTAGTTTAAAGAATGAGATTGAGGTTGGCTTTCTGTGCTGTTGGTTTTGGGATTTTAATCCTTTTGTTTTCTGTTTTCATTCAAGGTTGTAGGTTTTTTTCCGTTTTGGGTTTGGCGTGATTGTTGGTGCAAGATCTATTTTTTTTCCTTTTCACAGCCGCCCGGGGGGGGGGGGGGGGTGTTGACTTTTGTGTCTTTTTTGTAGTCCCACACCGGTGGGAAATAACAAAGAAGCAAATGTTTGAGGTTATAAATAAGAGGTTTAGCCTCTTAGTTTAAGTGCAGCAGTTGAAAGCTTATCTAGTAACTTTTGACTTTAGTTAAATTCCTCTATTAACCTTTTGTAAAAGGGGAAGAGGTGTAAAGTTAAAATTTTACTAGTGGGGTAGTTTTGTAGGTTTGGTGAGGAGAAAAATTGTGTGATTAGAATAATTTTTTATATAGTGAATTTTCTTCTCTGGGTCTGGTGGTTTTTATCCTGTTTTGGAGTTTCCACGCAAATTTTTAGTGTTGTTATTATTTCTCTATTTTTATTGTTATTCCTGCAAAGGGTAGATCCTAGGGGGGGTGAATTTGGAATGTCCAAATTTTCAATAGTTGGTATCAGAGCCACTAGGTTCTTTTTGTGGGGTGGAGTTTTGGTGTGGTAGTGTGGATACGTACAGTCTAATGAGGTTCTGTTTAGGAGATTAAAAATTTTAAGTGTGTCCATTGTGACCCTCCAATCTTTGCTGGGAACTGACTTAGTGAGGTACTATTCATTTCTACGGTAAAATTCATCAAAGCAATGTCAGGAAGTAGAGCTTTAAATCTTGTCAAATTTGAGGTGGAGAAATTTGATGGGAGAATCAATTTTAGCTTGTGGCAAGTACAAGTCAAAGATGTCTTGATTCAATCAGGATTACACAAGGCATTGAAGGGCAGACCAACATATGAAGTCAGCATTGGTACTAGTGTGACTGGTGAAATGAGCAGATCTAAAATGAGCGATAAAGATTAGGAGGATCTGGATTTGAGAATAGCAAGTGCGATACGTCTGTGCTTGGCCAAAAATGTTCTTGCAAATGTGCACAGAATATCTACAGCAAAGGAACTCTGGAAAAAATTTAAAGAGTTGTATTAGATAAATGGCGTCTCAAATCGTGTGTACCTGAAGGAGCAGTTTCATATATTGTGGGTGAGTGAAGGTACAACTATTTCAGATCATTTAAGTGTTCTCAATGGCATTGTCGCTGAGTTAGAAGCTATTGGAGTTAAAATTGATGATGAGGATCAAGCCTTGAGATTCATCTGGTCTCTTCCACCTTCCTATGAGCACATGAAGCCTATTTTGATACATGGGAAGGAGAAAATAATTTTTTCAAAAGTTACCAGTAAAATCTTTTCTGAAGAGAGAAGACTAAGTAGTGGAAGTAATGTTCCACTTGAGAACTTAGTGATGGTAGCAGTTGGAAATGAGAAGATGAAGAACTCCATGAAGAAGAAAGTAGTCTGCTGGGAGTGTGGACAATCTGGGCACGTCAAGGAAAATTGTCCAAGAGCTGGAGCAGGTTCAGCAGGTGGCTCTAAGTCAGTAAATGGAGATACTGGTATTGATGCTAATATTGTGTCTCTCTCCATGGAAGATTTTGATCTTTAAAAAGAGACATGTACATCCTTATGGCATGCCGCTAATTCCCAAAGTTGCCATGATAGATGATGTGTTAATGTTAGCAAGTCCACAAGTTTGCACACAGGCATTGGTTTGATATTGATGCAGAGTGTGTGGTGGAAATTCATGTTGATGGCTGATGAACTTCCAGGAAAGCCAAACGTGGAAGTTACACCATAATTTTCAGTAAGGTTGTTTTCGACATGGGCCGAAGTGAAATGTTTGGAATTGGTTTATTCTGAGTGGGTATGTTTTTATGGTGAAACATGATAGCGGAAGTTATGAAGATCTTTATTGAGGTGAAGTTTGGCTGTGGGACCAGTCAAAGTCACAAGATGGAGATTGTTGACTTTTGTGTCTTTTTTGTAGTCCCACACCGGTGGGAAATAACAAAGAAGCAAATGTTTGAGGTTATAAATAAGAGGCTTAACCTCTTAGTTTAAGTGCACCAGTTGAAAGCTTATCTAATAACTTTTGATTTTAGTTAAATTCCTCTATTAACCTTTTGTAAAAGGGGAAGATGTGTAAAGTTAAAGTTTTATTAGTGTGGTAGCTTTGTAGGTGTGGTGAGGAGAAAAATTATGTGATTAGAACAATTTTTCACATAGTAAATTTTCTTCTCTGGGTCTGGTGATTTTTCTCTTATTTTGGAGTTTCCACGTAAATTTCTAGTGTTGTTATTATTTCTCTATTTTTCTTGTTATTCCTGCAAAAGGTAGATCTTAAGGAGGGTGAATTTGGAAGGTCCAAATTCTCAACAGGGGGCTGGGGTGGGGGGTTTAAAGGATCCGCACTTTGCTTGTTTGTCTCTTGGCTATTGTTGTGGGTTTTTTCCCCTAGTGTATGTTGTTGCACCTCATCTAAGGTCTGATTTTTTTTTTTTGTACTTTGGAGGATGCAATTGAGGTTGGCTTTCTATGCCGCCAGTTATCAGTTGTGGGGAGTTTTGGTGTTGGATGTTGCTTTACCGTTTGTAATTTTTTTTGTTTTCGCTTTTGATCCCGTGGTCGATGATGATTTTGCTTTGTCTGGTTGTGGTTTTTTTTTTCGGGAAATGTGGTGGTGGTTGATGGAAGATCTGGTTTTGGTGCATTTGGTTTTTTTGGGGCGGCAGTTTTGATCATGCTTTAAGGGTTGCACTTTCTTATTTTTTCATTCTCATCCCGTGGTCAATGATGTACTTCATTTTTGTATTTGTTGTGTGAGTGTAGTTTCCTTTTTTTTTTTTGTGGGATGTCGTGGGGATTCGTGTAATTTCTGACGGATGTTACTATCAGAATTCTGCAGTATGTGTCCTTTATCAGAGAAAAGTAGGCCGAGAAGGTGATGAATGGTTCTCCTAAGTTCAGGATGTTCGATGTTTAGCCTTGCTTCTATTTTTTTTTTTGCTTTTTAGTGTGTCTGAACCACTTTGGTTCTTTGTCTCTTCTTCTTATCTGAGACCACTGGTTTGTTTTGTGCATCATTTGGGGCTTCCCACTCGCCGTTGAGTCACCTTTCTGCATTGTTGGGTTTTTCCCTGAATTATGATCTTGCTTTGTGCATTTTATTTAAACTTATGTGTGGATTTCTTGCTGTGTGTTTGTCATTGTTTCTTTTCTCTGTAGATCTTTGTTTGGTGATTTTTTTTACACTTGTGTATTTCTACTTTTCTTTCCTTCATTGCAGGTTTGTTCTCCGACATCTTGTTCCCGTTTGATTTGTTTTTAATTGAACTGATTTCTTTGTTTGTTTCTTGCAGCCAATCCGGTGTTTCTGCTTTGGAGTCTAGTTGGTTTGAGATTTGTTTGCCTTACAGTTCTATTTCATGTTTGTATAGTTTCCTCCCAAATTTTCCCCTTGGAGTTCTGGCTGCTTTGGACTTTTTAATGTCTCATTTTTATTTTTCGCCTTGCGTATATTTTGGTTAGCATTTATTTGAGCGTCTCAACTTAAAATTTATATTTAAAAATTTGGGATAATGTCAATCACACCACATGCCTTTGGCTAGATTTGTATATTTTCTAATTGCGAGCTTAATAGCTTCTCATGGTTTTTTACTGTAAGCATCATTGGCACGTTTGTATTATATGTATATTTCCCTCTCGTTTGTACTAATTTTTGCATCTACTTTTATGGCCATTTAGTTTTTGCCTTTTCCCGTTAAAAGTTGACATTTTCTTTAAAAATGCAATTATCCTTGTGGTTCCATTTCCGTACGTGGTATTCAGTTTTAATAACAGATTCTTCGCATGTCTCACATTGATATGCATGCTAAATTGCAAATAAAATTATGTACACAGCTTTCTAGAAAAAAATTATAATTATATTATTGTAGCTAAACAGAAAAATTCTAAAAAATACCTTGTGTGCCCAAAGAAGTTGGGATGAATGAAAAAGTTTTGAATAAAATACTAAAAACAAGCTTTAAGAGTGGTCTATAATTTTTTACATCATTCCAAAATATTTGCAAAAAAGGCATATGTTACAACAAAAGATATAAATGATATGTGCATAATACATCATTTTTAGGTTTTTTTATATCTTACCATTTAAAAATACTACCAAAATTTACATAATATCTGTTACAACAATTTGTTGCTATTTTTACGAAGGAATTTCTATACTTAAACATTAAACCTTTCATAACATTAAAAATGAAGAGGGAAGAGGCATGGACAAATACAAAGAGAACATTAGATCTTACCTCAACTAAAAATGTAAACCCACCTGAAGACATGAAGACAAAGAGAAGACGCAGAGAAGACAGAGAAGAATTACTTTCCAATTAAAGAAGAAATAGAAAATGAAAAGGAAAGACAAAATCAGAAAAGTAAAAATATGAAAAATAAAAAATAAAAAAAGTAAAGATTTCACTGTCTGACACAAGTACATAAGAAGACCAAAATATCTTTATTTACATGGATATAAAAGCATACCAAGAAGGATAAAAGAGACAATACGCAACTTACACAAATAAAAAAAACGGAGAATGGCAAAAATTACTGCACCAGAAAATTACAGTAATTTTTCCCGTTTTCCGTTTTTTGATCCGTGCACTTTGGGTGGTGTCTGTTTTACCGTTCATGTTGTGTTGTTGTATGTGTGTAAAAGAAGATGTTTACTCTTCTGGTGCAGCTGTGTTAGGAGGTGGTAGCTTTTTTTTTTTTTTTTTTTCTTTCCCTAATTTTCTCTTCATATATTTCTATTTTTACTTAAAAAATCTCTCTAATCTGTGAGTGTTGTACAACATGGATAATAAAAAACACGCTTTCAGAATTAATGTTTTTGTTAGACTTCAATTAATTAGATTGTCTTAAACAAATATGCCAAACCAGCAACGAGCTCAATCTGCATTATTCTGTGCTCAATTTTGAACTAATTTTTTTCTTTTTATTTTATTTTTATTTTTACAAACATATAATTTGTATACTCCACTTAACTATTATTATTCAAAAAAGTTTGTTAAAATTTAGATTTTCTTTCCTACTCATTAAATTTTTTATTAGGATCAATTTTTTTGTGAAAAATATTATTTTCTTATGAAATAACGAATTGACCCAACTAGACAAACGTGTTTTGTATATTACTCCTCTACTAGTATATGTGTGTGTATATATATATAATATCTTCCAAAAAATAATATGACAGCCAATATCTATCTTGATTTCAGGTCCAAGCGAGACTTAAAATTAAACAGAAATGCTAAACTCATCGAAGTTAGGTCTTGATAGTATGTCACGATTCATTTTTTTTTTTTTTACTTATTGATAAAAGAAATGTTTTTTAATGATATTGTGAATTTAAAAAAAAATTTAAAGAAGTTAAAAAAATACATATAAAAATACAAAATAATAAAAAAGATGAAATACATTTATTGGGATCCAAATTTGGGTCCCGACTTGGTCGCTATAGTTTTTAGGTTGTGTTTGGATACCTAACTTATTTAATATAATCATTATAACTTTTTAAAATTTCGACGTAAAATATAATAAACAATTTAACTTTTTTAAATTTTAAAATAATAATAATATTTAAAAATAATATTATAATAATATTTTATTTAATTTTTAATTCAACTCATCTTAACTCAATTAAACTTAGTATCCAAAACGATCTTCAAAATTAAAAGGTCCTCGGCCGGCCCCAGCCCCGGTGGAGGGGGGGTATCTCAGCCTTTTAACCAAAAATATAAAGTTTTTATTTCAAATAAAAAACAAACAACCGGCTGCAGCCAGTAAAATTATCTCAGCCTTAAATCATGAGAAATAATCAAAATAGAAAATGATGGCACTCAGCTCAAATATTATAACTAAAAAAGAAAAGAAAAGAAAATGGTAGGTACGTAGCTATAGAATCAAACAAACTAAATGAGTAATTATATTTCAAACTATTGGTACGTAGTAATACATATCAGGTAGGCCTGCAACCTGATCAACCCGGTTTGCATTTAGGTTCGACCCAATCCAACCCGGCTTACTAGACGGAAACCCCAGATTGACCCGACCCAAACCGGTTTTACTGATTTCCTTTTAAGCTTTAATGGAGTACTTGAATCTCAAAATGAGATTTTTTTGGCAAAGCATTTGATAAGGGTTTTATGGAATTCCTGGATGGTGCTTAGGGGTGTAAAAAAAAAACCGGCAAACCGAAAAATCGGCCCGGACCAAACCAGACCGGACCGGTTGTGCCGGTTTTGGAACGGTTCGGTCCGGAACCGGTTTTCATAAATGAAAAACCGGCCCGGACCAAACCGGACCGGACCGGTTGTGCCGGTTTTGGAACGGTTCGGTCCGGAACCAGTTTTCATAAATGAAAAACCGGCCGGAACCGGTCCGGTTTCGATTTCGGTTAGTTTTGGATCGGACCGAACCGGACCGGACCGGTACTATTTATATATTAATATTATATATAACATATTTTATATTATATATAATTTTTAATCACATAAAAAATAATCACATATATACTAATACTAATATTCTAATATAGATTATAGTTAATACTCGTACTAATATAGTTATACTAAATCATCAAAAGTAATACTAACATATAGCTATACTAATAGTCTAATATTAATACTATTATATTGTCTAATATATTATATAGTTATAACTAATACTAATATATATATACTAATACTAATCGTCTAATATAGGATTATAGCAGATTTTTTTTTACACTAAATTTCTTATTTTAGTTTTTGTTTTATAGCAGTTTTTTATATAACGAATTTTGTTTATATAATAGATTTTTTTTATAAAGCAGATTTTTTATATCAGAATTTTTTACATAACAGATTTTTTTTTTTTATAAACCAGATTTTTGATAGCAAAATTTTTTTACATAGAAGATTTTTTTTTTGCAAAGCAGATTTTTGTAAATGGTAAACAGAATTTTTTAAATCAGTTTTTTCTTTTAAACATAATTTTTATAAAAAATTTGTATTTTATTAAAACCGGAAAACCAGACCAAACCGGACCGGAAACCAGTAAAACCGGAATACCGGTTTAGGAGGAAAATCGGTGCGTAATCGGTTTTAAAAAATGCAAAACCGGTACCTACTGGTTCGGTCCTAGATTTTGTATAAAACCGGACCAAACCGGACCGGTTACACTCCTAATGGTGCTTGGGCCGAGCTGATCCTCATGGTTGATGCAAGCAAGCTTTGCTTTTGTGGAACAAGTTGAAGCCAGAGATGATGCTAAGAAAGGGGTCATTCTATATTCGTTTTTAGAAACCTGACTTGAGCTCCCTAGCAAATTGGAGACTTGGAGTGTATCAAACTATTTGATTCTTACATCCCACAGCCGCAAGGTAGGAAATAAACTTTTTTTTTGTGTGTTTCTGCACAGGTTTGCTAACAAATTGTTTCATTTTTTTTTTTTTTTCCGTGATCAAATGCTTTGTTTTGTTCTTTTTCTTTTTTCCAAATCGACATAAAACTGAAGATTTTCCTTGTGGTTGAACCATGGATCAACAATCCGTATAACACATGAGGCTCCATTGTGTTTTAAATCAACTGCAAGTGGTAAAGACAAAGAGAAATGGGGAGGGATGACAGCTAGGGTTTGAGATCAACTGGTAAAACGTGTAGTTGGTTTCAATGGGTTCGACCCGCAAGCTATTTCAAACCGCTTTTCTCGATCGAATCGGATCGGTCCTTGCAAACGGACCGAGTCACAACTTTATTTGCGCAGGCCTAATATCAGGAAAGTCCAAGATTTTGGCAATAACAAACTTCTTACTCTCGCACCAAAACAACCTTTTTTTAATGGTGCTCAGAAAAATAACTGAAAATACAGCATGCAAGACCATGGATTGGAAAGTGAACACAACCAAATTAGTGATCAATGTTTTTAGTCTGCACGCATGTTTGCTTAATTTATATAAAGCCAGAGACTAATTTAAAGGTGCTTGGATCATCTCCTGGTTGATCCAACCATACTTCTCCATAAAAGGGTTGTCTGAAGTCTTTACTGGGTACCTATCAATGCAGTCCTTCCGCACATTTCCATCGCCCAAATCCCTCGTTACCTCCCACAGACTGCTATTGCATTTGAAGCCTGCACCAAAGCGTACCATGAATACCTTACAGGCCGCCTCTTCTATTAGGCAGGTTAGGCAATTGCCAAGCCCCCTAGTGGAAGAAGGCCCAAAAAAATAAATTTTAAATATAATTTAAAAAAAAAATACCTAGGTAAAAAAATTAATTAACCTAATTAATGAAAGAATATCAAAAACATTAAATAGATATTATGTCATTATTAGTTTTAAAAGTATCCTACATAATAATTATTTCAAGTACTATCATTCTAAGAATACACTTTTATTTTGTCATTAGTAATTTAATATATAATATAAAAATTATAAATAACAAAATCTAATTTTTGAGTATTCATAAAATTTTTTGTATAATCATTTGAAGAGGCAATGACCCACTTTTTTTCAAAGGTACAGATTGTTTATAGAACTTTATTGACAATAATGATTATACTTACTTTTTGGGCTTGTTTTGATACTAAGAATATCTCAAAATATCTGTTAACTGTAGTGAAATAGTTTGGTTTAAGATATTTTATTAGATTTTGTAAAATAAGAGTAAAAAAATTGAATTTGAGAATAGTTGAAAATATCTAAAAAGAGTTGTGTTCTCTAACGGGTCTTAAGAATCTAAAGCACATATTGTAAAACTAGATTTGATAAAATCTTCTCTAAATTAAAATTTTTGTAATAAAGTTAGTTATCAGTTGAAAAAATTGTATAAAATCTTAATCAATAATTTACTTACAAAACTATAAGTGTTATTTTTAAATAAAAATGTAATGTAAAAAAAAAACCCTCATTCAGAATTTTAGCCTTAGCCCCCAAAATGTATTGAGCCCGTCCTGATACCTTTTCACCCTTTTTGAGCATTTTCTTGGCGTCCATGTACCCCAACATATACCAAATGCTACTCGCCGATGTGTTCCCGAACCGATGCAGTGTCATCCTGGCCGGTTCTAGCTACATCATACTCGCAAAGATGAAGACTCATCCTAATGCCATCTATGACAGCCTTCCCACCCGTGTGTAGGCAAAAATGGTCGACACCAGTCGATCTTAAAGTTCACCTTCGTTTTTGGTGCCCCAGTAGTCTGTTTGGAGGAGCTTCAATTCATTTTCCGGGCAATGGTCACAACCATAAATCTAAGCAGTTCCCTCACTGGCAAGATTTTGGTTGATATGCGTCTTAGGTTATTGACAAGAGCACATGTAGCAGCTTTTGGGAAAGTCTTCCAAGGTTAATGCCCAGCCTACCTTGTTCATCTTCCTTTTGCATGTAACAACCGTAAGACTCATCTCTAGCCCCGCGGTGTGTCCTAACTAGGCACTTTAATCTGAACATGGCTCAGTTTTTCATTGCCCTTTTTTTAGTCAAAAGGATTGCAGACCCACCAGAACGGAACAAACAGTTTGTAAGAATTATTGATCTATCATTACCTGAATACCAGTTTGGGCTCAAAGATTCAGAAGTCACAACAAGTGCAAACAAATTCTTGTAGGACTTGAAGAGGTTTTTGACTATGTCGACTGAAATAAGGCTGGCACTGCAACCCATTGCAGTGAGATTAAACACCTTGATGTCATCCCTCATTTTGTAGTGGCTGATAATCCTAGCACTCAAAGAGGGAACCGAGGAGAGCAATAGCATGGCCACGTTAACGACAAGTACATCGATTGCCAGAGAACATGATCCTTGGTGCGTAGGTTTACCTGCCGAGGCCGGCGCTCACAATGGCATTCTTTGTCCTCGAGGAGACCTCCCCAAGATTCATTGTCCTCTTGATGAGTACCTCCCCACTGAACTTCGTGCCTAGCATTCTTTCGTCAGTAGGCTTATAGCATTCGTAGTCCAAAATGTCACATTCTTGATCTCTTTTTGCACCAACCCACTTCCAGACCATTAACAGGAAGTACAAGGAGGCAAGAGCGTGAAGTAAGACTAGAAGCTCAGAGAGAGAGAGAGAACCCCTAAATTGATCCGCCCCACCCATCGGCGACGCCTTCTACTGCCACTCTACGTGCGACGTCGCAAGAAACACATGACGGAATATAGGTACTCTCATGCCTCTTTATATCTCTGTGATTGATATCCTCACTGAGGAGGTTGTTGTGCTTGATTTCCGGATGCCCATTTTGTGTGTCCTTGAGCTGGATTTTTCTCTTGTATTGGTCAATCTCGATTGTGATTCATTTGGCTGTGATGGCTGGTTCTACTCATTTGTGCCTCTTAGTTGTGTTTATTAATGTAGATTTCCCCTTATTGGCGACAGAACCTTTTTGGAAATTTATTCCTTCTGCAACTGCATCCTTTAGCTCATTGTTTGTTAATGATAAACATAAACATTTTAATCAATGTGACCAAAAATCTGCTCCATAGTGCATATATGGAATTAAGCATTTTATAGTAAATTACTTTTGGAGCTCGCTGGTGTATATACAAGTACCTATATATGTTTCATAAATAATGATATATACAAGCCAAGCCCTAAATGTATAAGACACGCACAAATATTTTTATAAAAAAGTGGACCCCACTAAGGAAAAGTGTAAAAAATTTACTTTTTCTTAGTATGGTCCACATTTTTACAAAAGACATGCAAAACTTGTGCATTTAGGACTTGTCATTAAGCATAGTGGATTTGCCCCCCGAAAACACTCTATGGACGTTGGTTTAACGCCGAACAACGTAAATCTATATGTCCCATTTCTATTTTCATTTATTATTTACTTTCATGGATAAAGGCAAGGATACCGCATCATTGCCCAAACATCTACCGTGGGTTGGTCAATCGCAATGTTGGGCTCTAGCCATGAACAAAATATGCATCAATCCACACAAGATGGACTTTGGCGGGCAACGAGCCTGCCACCCAAAGAAGACAATGTGCAAGTGCTAAGCTTGCCCACGGAAGCTCGCTACTTCTTGTGGTGGGCAGTGGCCAGATGCATTTCACCCAGCTCACCACTTTCCATGGTGGGCAATGAACCAGGTTTCCCAACTGCACACTAGCCTACATTGGTAGCTCGCCCCCTCCATGGCAAGCGACAACTCCTTTGCACCATGCTTGCCACCTCATGGCGAGCAATGAGCAAAAGACACTGGGTGAGAAAAATTAAGAAGCCATGGATGACAGGTAATGAGCAACAGATAGAAGCATTTGACACCAACAACCATGGTGTGACCAAGAGGTTGTTTTTGTTGCCACCATGGCTTTACTTGCCACGTGACATGCTTGGAGCCTCCACACACACACGGCTTGGAGAATCATGGGGAACAATCCTACTGCGCACAAGTTAGTAGAGAATCACAGGCAAGCAACCATAAGTGTGCCCATCATAGCCACCACACTCGTGGCAGGCAACAAACCAACCACCACATAAGGAAAATCGCACGAAAACAACCACAAAGGGTGAACACCAGCCCACCGTAGCTCGCCCTGCCCATGGTAGGTGATGAACTTGCCTCTTGGCTACCAACAACGATAATTGAACTTGTCGCTATGTGGAAGCAAAGTTGCTTGCCAACGATAAATGTTGCTCGAGTTGAATGATAAGTGTTGAACTTGGCACCAATGCCTAGTTGTTTGATTACCCCTTTCTGATTTGGGAACAAGAAGTCTTTCCATGGCCTCACCTCCATGACCATTATGCTACCCACTAGGGGTGGCAAATCGTGTTCATGGATTGTGTTTGTGTCATGTCAAGTCATGAAAATTATACTATATAAGTCAACCTGAATATGACCAGTTAAACTAAATGGGTCAAGTTTTCAAACCCTAACATGACCCATCAAAATAATGGCTTAACACGACCCATTTCAATGTTTTAACTTGTTTTATGTAAATGGGTTGAACTGACCCGAATAACCTACTTGACTTGATTAAGGCAATTTTACATAAAATTTAAAATTACAATACCTCCCAAAAAATATAAACTAATTACTAATATCAATTTTTTTCATATTTTAACATGTAATAAAAAAATATTACAATCCAAATAATAAAAATACAAATTCAAATTAAAATCCAATATTATAATCCAAACAATAAAAATACCAAAATCAAAATCCCAACAATACCAAATATGAGCATAAGTCCAAAATTACAATCCGAATAATAAAAATATAAACATATTGTAATAAGATTAATGTTACAATCCTAATAACAATAAACACAACAGTAAACATTTTTAGAACTTGAAGAAGGAAGTGTAGTGTCCTTCTTACTCTTGTTGATATCTAGCTCCATAACATATTCTTTTTTCAGTTAGCACATCCAATTTCGTTTCTAGTTTCTCTATTAAAAAACGACATCAGTAAAGTTTTGTGAAGTAAAATTATTGTATTGGAAGCATTACAATCAATTATTTAATAAAATAAAATTAATGTTGTCTTACTCGCCATATAACCAATCTCTTGCTAAACTAATGCTTCAACAATATCTAGTTTTAGTGCACTCCAAAATAGATTATTTAATAAAATAAAATTAATGTTGTCTTAATTTTTCTCAACGATTTATGTCTAATCTGTGATGCGCAATTGCAACGATTTTGTGCGATATTTGCAGCGACAAAAATCATTGCAAATAAGGTATTATTTCTAGCCATTTTTTGGTTTCGATGGTTTAACTTAGAAGTGAGTAAATAAATGCAACTAACATTTAGCACAGTAGAAATCGCTGAGAATAAGTAATTGCAGTGATTTTATGGGTTATTTTACGGCGATTCATGGCATTGGAAAAGACCATTTTTCTGGTAGTGTATGATACGCCCACCAATACTACAATTTGATTCAAATGCAACTATAGAAAAAAAAAAATCACTCAAAATGTCACAAGCCATATAAGTAAGATCTAGATAATGAAATTCATTATATTTTCAAAAGGAAAGAATATCAAGTTCTGCATTTCTATCTATCCTATATTCATTCAAATAAAGCTCCAATTGACTTTTTTTGTACATGGGCAGAAAGATCATCAGTTGAAGTCAATCAAATCGTCATTTTTGCCTTCAATGTATGTGTCATTATGCTGCCTCACTCATCTAACATTTAAAAAAAAAAATCAACATGAACACTAGTGATGCAACAAGTATAACATAGCAATAGAATGTCCATACCTCAACTATAGTAGATAAACAACCAAGACAAGCAGTGTAGTAGATGCACAACAACTATTGTGCATATCTGTTGTGCAACTATAATAGATAAACAACAAAACACAACAAGTATATCTAACATGTATGCTATTTTTAATGAATCTCACTAGCTATTGTTAACAAGACCTATAAAACATATTTGAACATGCAAAGAATTTGAACAAGCCATCTAAGCAGCATATCCAATATTCTAAACATGAATAGAGACCCTATCTAATGGTAGGAGTGGCAATATTCTGAACTCGATGTAGCTTAATTAGCAAAAGCCCAACCTACCAACATCTAAAAACTTGTCAAAGCCCTAACATTAACATATACGCAGTTATAGCAAAGAATACTCAAATATTACAAAGTGTTTGAAAGTTCGTCTAGACCACTGATTTCTAAAACATAATATTTCACTCTATTACTAACCAAATCTAGCCAATAGCATCTATAAAACCAATTAGAGCTTTCAACTTAGATTAAAAGGCAATAACTTACCTATGGCAGAGTCAGTAGAGGGGCAGAGAAATGCAGAGAGGGGGCAGAAAGACAACGGAGTCAATGAGAGACTTAGAGAGAGAAGACCATGAGAGAAAGGCTTGGCTGCTTGAGAGAAAGGAGACCGAGAGAGATACTGAGACTGATAACTATGAAAGGCTTCCTGTGGGCAACCAATGACTGACGATCAGGAGACAGAGGCTTGAGAGAGAGGGAGGCCATGAGATAGAGGCTTGAGGGAGGGGGACCCCAAGAGTCCAAGGCTTGAGAGAGAGGGAGATCAAGAGAGATAGTGAGACTGATGATCGTGAGAGGCTTTTTGTGGCAACTGGCAACCAACGACAGTGAGACAGGCATGAGAGAGATGAAGACTAAGGGAGTTGGGAGAGGGTGAGACTCAAAAGGGGGCAGCGTGAATCTGAATTTGAGATATCAATTAGGGTTAATTTTAGGTTTAAACTTAAAACATGTATAAGTGTAATTTTGAATATAAATCTAATCGAGTCTTAATGGGCTGATTTCGTATCAAACAAATTGATATGTTAGTAACCCATTTATTAATTGTGTCTTAACAAGGACCCAAGTCCATTAACATCAAACCTAAACCCACTAATTTCACATCTTGATTGTATTGGGTTAATAAGTCGTGTCATATATTGTCAACCCTACTACCCACGAGATGCTTCTCAAATAAGCTCTCGATATTCTTACTCTTTGTAGCAAAGGAACGTTGAGGCAAATCCATGTCTTCTAAAATTCTCGGTGGTGCAATCCCGTAAACTAGAGGATAGGCATTTGACCATCTGTTATAGGTTTAGATTGTTTTAATTCCTTCACCACAAGTGAGATGCCAGGTGGACTCATATGGGTGTCGATCTGCTTTCTCTATCCTTAAAGAAGACGAATACAAAGCTGTCTTTTCTAAAACAATCAGATGAACTTGTGATGCCTCTATAGGCTTTCTTGCCACCCACAAGCTAAGAAGAGGAATTGCAGGCAAGCTAAGAGCTCTAGTTCCCACCTCCTACAAAAACTGCCTTGCCCTGGTAGGAACCCACCTAACCACCTCAAATTACAATGCTCCACATGAGCAGTAAACCAGCGCACAACACCTTTGCCCATATTTTGGGCTCGCACCAGACTAGTGGAAGTTGTGTCCTTGCATTGTGTGCTAAAGACAAACATGGTACCACCAAGGCACTACACCATCACCCAATAAACCACTAAGACCAGACGTGGGAATGTTGCAGCACCAAGGAGTAACCAAGCTAAACCAACTAAGCTGATAGATGGTAGAAAGTTGGGATCAGGTCTTTCTGCATTATGTTTGGTCTAGGAGAAAATGCAAGAAGTTGGGATTTAGAATCTTAGTAGCAACCAAGAACGTAGCCGATTGGATGAACAAGAACAAGATTCATACGAATCTGATCATTGGAAGACAAAAAAGCTTCAATAGTCTCATCATAAAAGAGAAATTAAAAGTATTACTAGCCATAGAGAATCCTAAAAGAATATATGTGTATATATATACACACACATATACGTGGTAAAGCTTAGTAGCATGAAGCTGATGTCGATGCACCTTCCACTACTTGTGCGCCAACAATACCACCTGAGGCATTGAAATGGAAGCTCTTCATGTTGATTCACATATGAAGATCCCTAATTTATCAGCACTGCACTCAATAGAGGATTACTATGAGAGAGAATGAAAGGGAGTGCACGTACACATTGAAAATGTATGGAGAATTTAAAGGATACGAGCAAAAACTTAATTAAAGGAACATCGTGCACCACGTTATCAAACATGCAAATTTATTTTATGCCAATAACAATATATGGAAATCTTTCTACAACTTTTTAACTTGAACATCTTCTACAATTTGGAAAGATAATATATAGAGCATGTATGTTGATCTTACTGTATTAAATGTTATGTGTGGACACAATGGATTGACCCCAACATTAAATATAATAGAGTCTATACATTATGTTTGTATCACTTTAAATTATAAAAGCTATTTAATCCAAAAAATTAAATAGCGACTAATTATAAGCATATATATATGTATTAGCCACAAATGCAAAAGTTGATCCTTCTTAATTATGCGATAGACTATTAATGATGATTGAAATATGAAAATGAATAATTATTGGCGACCCATCTAATAATCATTAGATGGGTCAAGATTCGCTTGTGTAACTTCTACATAGGTGTTAGGCTAGATGATTAACATATGATAATTTTATAAAAGAGTCTTTCTTTTTTTTCTTTTTTCTTTTATTTTAATCATTTCACAACAGAGCCTGGGCATTCAAAATTTAGTGGAAAATACTATCTATATTTATATATGTTCTTTTTCTTTTTTTAATTTTATAGTTGTCGCATTTCTCTTATTTGTCGTAGGTTATTAGGGAGAGTTAAATGGATAACAAAAATTTATTGATAGAAAACTTTGCTTTGAAATTTAAACAAAGACTTTAGGAAATCATGATCTTGAGTCATAGTCAAGGTTATCATGTTTATAAAGGCAAAAGTTGGTTAGAATTAGATGACTAAATGATAAGATTTATCTTATTATTATATTTGTAATTTTTGGATGAATGTAAAATAATTATAGACTTTATCTCTAAACAACATTGAGTTTATTTAGAAGTTTTAGAGGTTGTTTAGATAAGTTATTTAGGTAAAAATTGAGTTCATGAATATCTGAATTTATCCAGAACAAAAGCTGAACAGAAATCAATCACTGTAGAAGAGAGTTCTCGCCAAATTTCAGCAATTCGTCAAGAGACGTCCTCACGACATATTCTAATCTTCAGCAGAATAGTACTTTAACTAGAATTCTTCCCAGATTTTTATTTAAGAGATACTATTGGTTAGGATTTGCAAAAAATTAGATCTATATATATTTTCTAGAGCACTTTCTAGTACATATTTTGATGAAAAAATTTCTTAGTGAATTTTCATATTTGTGATCTCTCTTTGAGTGTGATCGTGCTTCAAGTGAGAATGATCATTAATTGGATTTCAACCACTAGAGTTCAAGGAGGAAAGTTAATAGTTTGAAGATCGCCAAAAGTTCTGCCTGCTACTGCAGTAGAAGACAAATGGGTCATTTGTTTGGATAAGTAAGAGAGTCAAGTTACAAAAGTTTTATAATTGAGAATTACTTGTAATTGATTTTCAAACAATAATATTAACTTTTCTGGGTTTGGCTACCCCATAATGTTGAGATCTAATCAATTTGTTCAAAAAAATTGATAGATAATTTTGTAGTTTTATAGGGGTACGTTAGGAATTTCAATTGGTATCAAAGCGTGGTTCACTTATTTGAGTGTAATCCATGCCCTTGTAGATCATGTCGACATCATTATAGTTCCACTACACTTTGATGGGGAAATTATACTTATTAGAAAGTTCTTATGAGGGCTTTCCTTAAGTCTTTTGATGAATGTGTATGACATTTGGTTGAACAAGAATGAACTACACCTGTGACATCTCTATATGTTTAGATGAAAGATGAAATTCGCAACTGCAATTGGAACAACAAAGGACTTAAAGCTATATTCATGTCGGTATCTCTCGAAAAATTTAAAAGAATCTCCATGTGTGAAATTGCTAAAAAAGTTTGGGATATTTTGGAAGTTGCACATGAAGGCACAAGAATTCTAAAAATTTGAAATTGAAAATGCTAACCTCAAGATTTGAAGAGATTAAAATGTTAAAAGGTGAGAGTTTTAATAAATTTTATACTAAATTAAATGATATTATGAATTTCAGGTTTAATCTCGGCGAGAAGGTGGAGGATTCAAGGGTCATGATGAAGATTTTGAGGTCTCTATTGAAAAAAATTTGGCCTAAGGTTACTACCATTGAGGAAAGTAAGGATTTGGATATAATAATGATTGAAGATCTGGTCAGTTCCATACAAATATATGAATCCTCACGTTCTCAAAAAAGAAAAGATAAGTCCATTGCTTTCAAAAAAGTAAAAGAGAATCAAAATGATTTTTCTGATAAAGAAAATTTTAACAATGAGGATATAGATCTCATAACAAGAAAATTCAAAAAATTCATGTTTAGTAAAAAAATCTAATTGAAAGAAAAAAAGAGGTAAAGTATTTTCTGCAAAGACAAATTATTCTGAAAAATGGATAAAGAAAAATATGATAATAATGATAAAATAAAGTGCTCTAAATGTTCTGGTTATGGTTATATAAGAATTGAATTTTCAAATTTCAAAAAAAAGTAAAGGAAAATCATTGAATGTCATGTTTGGTGACAGTTCAGATTCTGAAAGTTCAAACTCATCATCTAATGATAAAAAATCTTTCATAGTTTTTTCTACTATTGTGAATGATTTCTCCAAGACCACACTAACAAAATCTGAAAGTGGTTAATGTGATTACAGTGATTCTAATGTATCACTTGTTGATGTTGACCAAGAATTAAGTTTACAGGAAGCATACAATGATGTGTGTGAAGAAGTGCTCAAATTAAAGAAACTCAACAAGAAACTGTATAACTGTACAATAGATTTACCGCTGTGGAGAATGAGAAAAATAATTTTTCTGAGGTATTGAAAATTTTTGGTATTGAAGTATCAAGATTAAAGGATCAAAAGACTGTACTAGAAAAAAAAAATTAAAAAAATTTCAAATGTGCAAGCAAAAAACAACAATACAGAAATTAGATGAGATGTTGAGTTTTCAGAAGTTGAATTGTGATAAATCTGGCCTAGGATACACAACTTCTTAAGACAAAAATCCTACAACGTCATCATCCGTTACCACTACCTCTAAGGGTATTGTTTTTGTCAAAAGAAGCCAGTTGTGGATGATCCAAAAAAAGTCGGTTCAAATTCAAATTTTTTTAAAAGCCTCATAGAAAATCAACCTCAAAAAGACCGATTCGAGATAAGTTTATTCCTACTTGTCATCATTGTGGTGTTGTTGGTCATATAAGGCTATATTGCTTTAACTTGAATCAAGTGCAGAAAATTGAAGTGAAAGAAACCCAAAAAGGAAAGGGAAGAGTCTAAAGAATTATGTTTGTGATAGAAGTCAACAAATCACCTACTTTTTCTATACGGATCAATTATTTGTGTTTGGCAAGAGGGAATCTCTTTATTGTTGTACTAGGTTCAACTAATATTAGTCAATTCAAGACATGAACTCCCTCTATGATAAGCATCACATTAAACAACATAAATTTTAATTATTATATGCATATATATAAGTTCCTAACAGTGCTTTGTAAATTAACTTTACCAAAATGATCCATAGGGTTAGTATGCACAAAGTAAATTGCACAAAGTAGAGATGTGTATAGGTTCAAGAATTTATTAAGTGAGAATAAAAGTGCTTAAACTTTGACATATCAAGAATGCACTTTCCTTAAAGAAAAACTTGAACCAAACTTGAAAAAATAGTAAAAATATATATATATATTTATTCAAAAACTAAAAAAATAGAAACATAAAAGTAAAACAAAAAAATAGAATGCATGTCCTAGACTAATGTAATAATATAAAGAATGCAAGAACATGCAAGTAATCCTATCAATTAATGTGACATGGCATCTTCTTGGTCACCAACTTTGCTTTAAATTTTTGCCGATTCTTTTCATCAACACCACTTTGGATAATATTTTCTTTATTTTAAAAGTAAAAATCTGCTAGTTTACCAAGTTTAAGATTTAAGAAATTAGAATTAAGACAAACACCCTACACGGATCTATCTCCTTAAATCCTTATAGAAAGAATTGTTGCTCTAATCATTATAGAAAAAAATGAGCAACAAAAATGGACATAAAAAAAGGTGTAGAGGCAAAAATTGGCTAGGATTAAATGACTAAATGATAAGGTTTATCTTGTCATTATTTGTTTAAATTTGGATGAATGTAAAATAAGAGATGACTTTATCTTTAACAACATTGAGTTTATCTAGAAGTTTATAAGATTGTTTAAATAAGTCAGTTACATGATTTTTGAATCCATAAGAGTTTGCAATTATCAAGACCAGAAGCGGAACACAGATAAGAAACTTCAGTGAAGAGTTATCGCGAAATGTTAGCAACCCGTCAGGAAGCGTTCTCGCGATTGTCTCTACCCGTCAGTAGAGTCCTACTGTGACTAGAACTCTTTCCATATTTTCTATTTAAATGAATTCGGTTTTGTATCTCAGCAAGGACTTTGAGCCACGAATTCTAAAGAAGATAGTCTAAATATTTATGAGAGAAAATTCACTTGAAAATTTTCATGGGTTTTTCATCTCTTATTGAGTGTGATCATGCTTTGAGTGTGATGTAATATCGATTGGATTTCAGTCCCCTACAGTTCTAGGAGGAAAGATGAACGTTTATGGCATTTGGTTGAACAAGGATGGACTAAACCCGAAATATCTATAGATGTTTGGATGAAAGATGAAATCAGTAATTGCAATTTGAATAGCAAAAGACTTAACGCTATTTTCATGGTGGTATCCCCTGAAAAATTTAAAAGAATCTCCATGTGTGAGATTGCTAAAGAAGCTTGGTATATTTTGGAGGTTACACATGAAGGCACAAGAATAGTAAAAAATTCAAAATTACAAATGCTAACCTCAAAATTTGAAAAGATTAAAATGTTGGAATATGAAAATTTTAATGATTTTTATGCTAAACTGAATGATATTGTGAATTCTAGGTTTAATCTCGGCGAGAAGGTGGAGGATTCAAGGATCGTGAGATAGATTTTAAGATTTCTACCAGAAAGATTTCGGTCTAAGGTTACTGCCATTGAAGAAAGTAAAGATTTTGATATAATAAAGGTTGAAGAGCTGGTCGGTTTCTTATAAACTTATGAATTCTCACTTCCTCAAACAAGAAAAAGTATGTCAATTGCTCTCAAAACAGTAAAAGAGGATCAAAATGATTTTTTTGATGAAGAAAATTTTAACAATGAAGATATAGATCTCATACCAAGAAAGTTCAAAAAATTCATGTTTAATAAAAAGTCTAGTAGAAATAAAAAAAGAGGTAAATAATTTTTTGTAAAGAAAAATTATTTCGAAAAATGGAAAAAAGAAAAATCTGATAATAATGATAAAATAAAGTGTCATGAATGTTTTGGTTAAGATCATATAAGAATTGAATGTCCAAATTTCAAGAAAAGTAAATGAAAAGTATTGAATGTCACACTTAATGATAGTTCAGAATATGAAACTTCAAGTTCATCATCTGATTATGACAATACTTTTGTAACTTTTTCTACTGTTGTTAATGATTTTCTTATATTGGGATAACAAAATCTGAAAGTGATGATGATAATGATAGTGATTCGTAGGTTGCTCTAGTTGTAGCTGATCATGAGTTAAGTTTACAGAAAACATATAATGATGTGTGTGAAGAAGTGATAAATTAAAAAAACCCAACAAAAAGTTGTACAATAGATCTACTGTTGTAGAAAATAAGAAAAACAATCTTTTTGAGGCATTAAAAATTTGTTGAATTGTCAATATTAAAAGATCAAAAGGCTGCACTAGAAAAAGAATTGAAAAAGTTTCAGGAGTGCAAACAAAAAATAGCAACACATAAATTAGAAAAGATGTTGAGTTTTCAAAAATCTAGTTGTGATCGCATGGGTTTGGGGTATATGACTTCCCAAGGTATCGAACTCAAAAGCTTATCATCCGCTGCCACTTTATCAAAAGATATTATTTTTGTTAAATGAAGTCAAAATGAGGAAGCTCGATCCAAAGAAAGCCATATCTAAAACTCGTGTTCCAAGAGCCTCAGATAATAGATCAATGACAAAGAAGTTCAACCAAGGTAAGTCTAAAGGTAAGTTTATTCCTACTTGTCATTATTATGGTGTTGTTGGTCATATAAGGCCAAATTATTTTAACTTGAATAAAGTGAAGAAAAATGGAGATAAAAGAAATCTAAAATGGAAAAGAAAGAGTCTAGAAAATCAAGTTTATTCTATGTGTCAACAAATCAACTTTTTAAGTCTCAAACTTGGTGCACTGTAAGGAACCTATATGTAAGCATCCTTTGATTAAAATTCACATTCTTTTAAAGATGCTCATAAAAGAGGGAGTTCATGTCTTGAATTGACTAATACTAGTTAAACCTAGTACATCAATAAAGAGCTCTTTTCTTGCCAAACACAAAGAGTTGATCCATATAGAAAAAGTCGGTATTAATTCATTGCGGAAAAATATAAACACCCTACATGGATTTTTCACTTTAAAGTTCTTAAAGAAAAAATCGCTGCTCTAATCATTATGGAAAAATATGAGCAACAAACATAAACACAAAAATGGGGTATACAAACTAGTGTTTGGAGAAGATGCTCATATATCTAGGTCCTAGCGTAAAGTTTGACTTTTAAGATAAAGCAACTAACTCTTGCAAGCATCTATAAGAACTAATCTTTCATGAATAAATGTCTCAAAAATATATTGAAGAAAGGAGTTCATAAAATGCTATGGTATAAGTATATTCACTCATACACTCACATGAACTTTGACATTGATGATTTTATGATGAATGAACATCCAAAGTGACTGTTGCAACATGAGTGTGCTAAGGATTAGTACTTTTTTTTGTAATTTCTGCCTTGATTGAATTGAGGTGATTATAGGCATGTTACTTTGTTTTTTTTCTTTCACTTTCATATTTCTAACAAAAAAAAATAATAATAATAAAATCATTTTTTTTCTTCCCGGATTTATGCAGAATTTTTTTAATTTATTAAATAAATAAAAAAATAAAATTACAATGTTTTTTTTTCTAAGTGTATAAGTCCTAGTGGGACTTTTTGGTCCAGCACGTGCACTGGAGGGTCAAGCTTTTAAGCCTTAAAACCCATATCCTACCTCATTTATTTGCTCCCAGCCCCCGATACTAAGCCTTCTCTATACCCATTTTCACAGCCTCTTGGCTCCTTCACGCAAGCCTCATTTCATGGTGCCCCTTTCATTTTCTTCTCTTCATTTTCCATCATCAAGGTAAGTATACTCGAATCCACTATTTTTTGTTTCTTTTTTTAGTTTTATGTTTCGGCATATGGATAGATGAAGTATGTGTGGAGGGTTTTTTATTTTAAGAAGCATTGGACTGTTTTGTTGAGCTGAGTTGCCTGTAAATGAGTTGTTGTTTTTTCTTTTTTTTTAGGGTTTTGTTTTATATCTATTCTATACATGTATTGAGGACAAGTTTGTATAGCTCACGAGATTATGGCATTTGTTTTCTTACAGGTGCAAACAAAGTGTTTGTGATAATTTCTAACTCATCTCAGATCCTTTATTTTTGGCTATTTATAGTGGTTCTCTTATACATATGGCAAGCCCATAAGTGTGAGTAGAACATATATATGTTTTGAAAAAGTAAAAGGGTTCTAATATCAACCGATTCTCACACCTTGAATTTGGCTATTTTTTTTTACTTGGTTGAAGTGTTGATCCAGATCATGAGGTTCAAAGAAAGGGAAAAGCAAAAGAAGTTCACTCCTCCCGTGCCATCTGAGAACTTTTCAAGTGAGGATGAACCAATACTAGAACCTGTGCAGTCAGGAGAAACTTCATGTGCATTTAATCCATAAAAAGTTAAGACACATGGGATTTTTTTTTATCATGGCACATATAAGTGGTATTTATTCTCTTATGGCTATTGTCAAATTAGTTACAAAAAGGAGCAGTGTTGAAAGTGCAAATTAAAATATGTTGAAATATTTAGGTATTGTGAAATTGAGGGAGAGTTTAATGAATTGACTGAAATGAATTTGTTGAGGGAGAGTTGAATGATATTGAGGGGGAGAATGTTTTTATTCTTGATTATTTGCTTGGAATTTCTACTTGATTTCTTCATTTGTTGTTTGTGCTTTTGACAGATTTTATAATATATTCATCAAGTTGGTTTTATTACCAATCCGCCAAAGAAGGAGATTGTAGAGGCAAAAATTGGTTAGAATTAGATGGCTAAATGATAAGGTTTATCTTATCATTATTTGTTTAAATTTGGATAAATGTAAAATAAGAGATGACTTTATCTTTAACAACATTGAGTTTATCTAGAAGTCTATAAGGCTGTTTAGATAAATTAGTTACATAATTTTTGAATCCATAAGAGTCTACAATTATCAAGACCCGAAACTGAACATAGATAAGAAACTACAGTGAAGAGTTATCACGAAATGTCAGCAACCCGTCAAGAAACGTTCTTGCGATTATCTCTAGTCGTCAGCAGAGTCCTACTGTGACTAGAACTCTTTCCAGACTTTCTATTTATAGGAATTCAGTTTTGTATCTCAGCAAGAACTTTGAGCCACGAATTCCAGAGAGGATATTCTAAACATTTGTGAGAGAAAATTCACTTGAGAATTTTCATGGAGTTTTTCATCTCTTCTTGAGTGTGATCATGCTTTGAGTGTGAAATAACATTGATTGGATTTCAGCCCCTAGAGTTCTAGGAGGAAAGACAACATTTGAAAATCGCCAGAAATTCTGGCTGCTACTGCGATAGAAGACAAATGAGTCGTTTGTCTAGGCAAGTAAGAGAGTCGAAATACAAAGGTTTTGTAATTGATGATTGCTTGTAATTATTCTTCAAATAATAAGACTGACTTTCCTGGGTTTAGTTGTCCTGTAGGGTTTTACCTTTAAAAAGTTCTTTAAAAGATTTTCCTTCATAACCAATCGTTGTGTCTTACAAAGTTGACTATTTATTTTAAAGTATTTGATTCGTTTTGTGGTCTTAATATTTGATTCGTTTTATGGTCTTGATAATTGAGATCTAATCGATTTGTTCAAGGAAATTGGTAGACAATTTTGTGGTCCACAGGGGTACGTTGGGAATTTCAAAAGGGTTGTGTAAACTAGTGTTTGGAGGGGGGATACTCATGTAACTAGGCTCTATCATAAAGTTTGACTTTTGGAATAAGTAACAAACTGCTGTGAGCATCTATGAGAAGAAAACACTCATGAAGAATAATATAAAAATATCTAAGAGAAAATGAGATAAAAAGTTACTATTTTATATAAGTTTACTCACTCACACACTCACATGAACTTTGACATTGATGATCTTATAAGGTGTGAACATCCATAGTGATGGTTGCAAATAAGAGAGTGTATTCTATTGAATTTGTTTTGTGAGTGGCATTGTGTTTGAACTAAGATGCATCTAAGCATGTTACTTGTTTCATTGTTTATATATATAATAATAATAATAATAATTTTTTTATTTTATTTTCTTATTATTAAATAAAATAAATAAAGTGATAAAAATATAAAATATATATATTTTGTTTTGGGTCAGTGTTAGGCGCTTATGATTCTAGAGTAAAAGTTTGGATGTTGGTCCAAGTCTGGGATATGTTTTCTGGTTTAATGATATAAGTTTCAATGGGACTATAGCTTAAGGCACATGCATGAGCATTATTCACTTAAGTGACTCAAGTGACTTAAGTCACTACTAAAGCGCCTAGGCTTCCCCCCCCCCCCCCCCCCCCCTTCCCTTTTTTTCTTGAAATCACTCACACTCAGAGAACCTTAGCCTCATCGTGCAAACCCCTGCCCTCTGCATCTCATTCACATTTCATTCGATTTTTTTGGGTTTGGATATTGAGAAATGTTGAGGAGAGTTATGAATAATAGTAAAAAGTAGGTGAAAAGTAATAATAAAGTAATGAATAGTAGTGAAAAGTGTTGAGGATACCTCAACACCCAAACACCAAGTATTTTGGTATACGATTCTCCATCACGGTAAGACTACTATTTTTTTTAAATCCTTCTCCTTCTCTAAGTCTAGGGCTCGGCGCATATATATGGAGATTGAGATTTTGGTTGTTATTTCATGATGTTTGGGTTAGAATGCCTTGGATACTTGAATCTTTGTTTATATAAGATTATTTTATGCATGTATTGAGGACGAATTTTGAGTGGGTTCTTGGCCTTTATCATTCTACTTTCATGGTATGTCTACCAAGTGTTTGATTTTTTATTTCAACTAAGTTGTCTAAATCATTTGCTCATTGTTTGACATATATTCATGCTCATATATTAAGTGTATATAATCCATGAAAAGTTGAGACACATGGGAGTTGATCATTATGTCTTTAATCTCGACACACATAAATAATATTGATTTTCTACATATTTTCTAGAGCACTTTCTAGTGTATATTTTGGTGAGAAAATTAGAAATTTTCTTATTTGTAATATCTCTTTGAGTATGATCGTACTTCAAGTGTGAAAGATTATTAATTGGATTTCAGGTACTAGAGTTCTAGGAAGGAAGTCAATAGTTTGAAAATCGCCAAAGGTTCTAGTTGCTACTGCGGTAGAAGACAAATGGATCATTTGTCTGGACAAGTAAGAGAATCAAGTTATAAAAGTTTTATAATTGAGAATTACTTTTAATTGATTTTCAAATAATAAGATTGACTTTCATGAGTTTGGTTTTCCTATAAGGTTTCACTACAAGAAATTCAGCATTTTCCCGCAACGAATTTTGCCACAAATAGCAAGGAAAATTGCCGTATATCTCCAATACTGACAAAAACTGATGGTCGCACGTTTGTAGATAATAAACTTCCAATTTTACTATCAAATTCGGCAAAAGTGTAATTTGTCACAAATGTAGACTTATTACAGCAACTCCAATTGTTGCATATAAGAAAAAAAATTGCCAGGAATAAGCCTATTAGATCATTCACTATCGCATGAGATACTTACTTGCTAAGATGATACATTGTACAAAAAGACTTTTTTCGTTAAGATATTCTGTCAGTAGATGTGGAATACTACAAATAGTTAGTGCCATGTATAAAATATATTGGCAGTACATTGTCGCATGAGATACTTACTTGCTAAGATGATACAGTGCAAAGAAATATTTTTTTCGTTAAGAAATTCTGTCACTAATTGTGGAATACGACAAATATTTAGTGCTATGTATAGAATAAATTGGCAGTACATTGTGCCAATATAATTATATTCCCGCAAAGGTTCATCATCAAAACAAGCAGCTAGCAATGAGAATTGGTTGTTGTAAATTGGTTCTATTAACATTTTGGTACTGCTACTTTAATACAATTACGGCAATGGATAACATACTAAAACTTTTTTTTTTGGAACTGGTTTTTGTGGGAAATAATTTTATTGACCATCCAACTATGTCACTAAACAAGAAAGTCTGCAAAGCCGCGTAATGATTAATGTGTATTTCCAACAAAATCTTGTTTTGTTAATAAGCTATTGTCATGCAGATTTAGGCTAATATAAATCTATTGCCGCAAACATGCATCTTCAACACAAAATTTTTCGAACGAAGGCTTATTAACCATAAGATGTTTATTGAGGATGGGATATTGCTGGTAAAAGTCTCTTTTCACAAATCAGCATCACCAAAAATCTGGAAAGTGACCAAAATGTATAATAATTTCCACAATTAGATGGCGTAGGAAATTGAGATTTGCGACTATAGTGGGGCAGCATCACAAGCATTAGCCCAGTACGTACATAAATTTGTTGTAAATTTATCCCCTCTTGCAGTGGGGCGGCTTATAACATTGGATGTGTATAGAACGCTCCTGCTCGATCCTAATTATCATTATATCTATATTTTGGTTGCATTGTAGTCAACATTATTATTTATCTTTACATATTAGCCAAATCCATTCACATAATGATCAGTATGCATGTGCATGGATGGCCAATAAACCCCCAAGATCTGTTATCAATTCACACAATTTAAAGACAACAGATCTTGTATAAACACTACTGCATAAATGCCATCATCATAAAATCTGATCAGCAATATAAACTCTATCAACTCCAAATTTCTGCGGAAAGTACTTCCAGATACACACATTTTATATATTACGTCTGCTATCATTAAACATGATCCACATAAACCATATAGAGCTGATCTATCAGCCATATAAATATCATCCTAAAACAGAAATTTCCAACAGTTAGGCAACTTTCGAAAGCAGTTTATACATCTAGATTCAAGAGAGACTGACTTATACTTTGATAAGTTAGTGGACAATAGCAGGTGTGGTCTTGGCACAAAAAGCAAGTATTTGAACATTTCTGGAAGTGTCTCGGGCATGCAGCAATCCTTTGTCTCTAGCAGTAGTCCCTTTCAGTCCTTTGCTAAATGAGTCAAACATTGCTGCATAAAAATATCATGTTATCTAAAGCATTGCTATCATGGTATTAATAAAGTTTCCACAGAAATTCCTACATTGCAATTACAGCAGGAAGTAGCTTTAAAATTGCCGTAACTATCCACCTATATTGCCATTTTCTGCAACTCATTTAATGATTGGTTCTTAGGTAGCCAATGCCAAAAAATATTGACAAACAAAATATGCTATCTTAAAGTCCCAAAAACAAACCCCATCTTGAAAATCTTGAAAGCTAGCTAATAAATAACTGCTCCAGATCTACCACTTGCACACACAGGACAACATACAGCTGCTACCAATAAGCTAAGTAAGAGAATTAACAGGGAACAAGTTATTAAAGGGATGTATTATGCACCTGTCAATATGCAAAGGATGTAGAAGATGACTTTCCTATCACTGAAAATCCAAGCCACATCCTAAGTTGCTCAACAAAAGTTGGAACTCACCACAATCATCCCCATCTACTGTCTGATCAACCCTCAACAGCAGTTCAAAAAACATTTCAAAAGCAGGGATGATTTTGGAAAACTAGCGATGACTAGGCATCAATTGGAGTCTCGTGCTGAGACTCCCTCCGAGACTCATAACGAGACATCCGAGTGTTCATCACTTTCTCATAGTCTTTAAATTGGTTCTTGAATTCCAATAAATCAGATCTCAGTGCTTCTAACTGGTTCTTGTACAAATTTGCTTCATTCTTGTTCTTCTCGTTCTCCTCAACAACGCGTTGATAATTCCTATTGTTCAGCAATGAAGGAGATGGTTCAGGTATAACAGAGTGGCCTAGACCCGTTGCATAACCTGGTCGATATCCTAAAACCTCCTTGAACACTGCATTAGCTGTTTCATCCATGTTCCCATCCAACTCAGTCTCATTCATCCGCTCAAACATCAGATTCTACATCCATAGATAATGCACACCATTATATAATATTTTTGAAGTTTTAAATTAAATACTGCTTGCGATTTGGAAACTTACATAATTTTGTTCTGCAGTGTTGGTGATAAATCCACCTTTCTTTTTTGACCAATGCACTTCTTTGTAAAAAGCTACCAAGTTCGGGGCTTGTTCATTCTTTATCATCAAAGGTGACTTTGTTAGGTACTGCAATCACATAGGCAAGAAAGAACACTTTGAAATTGATGCAAGATACTAGGTAGAACTTACAGTTTCCTCCATAACCCTAACGAAAGGCTTTCGGCCACTTGTATGGTTGATTCGCTGTTTTTTCCTATTTGTGCTATTTCTCTGTGACATTTTCTGCAATTTCCAGGAATTTTCACTGTTATGTTTAAATCATCATGCTATAAATAATTCCCTACTACTATCATAGTAATAAGAAATGATAACCATTGTGGTTTAAATAGAAGTGGTACTTAAAAGGACAAGAAGTTGTATAGTAAACAGAGTAATTTTCATACATTGCTCTATCTAGTCTTTAAAATCAAGATCCTTTAATGTATACGCATAAAATCAAACTAATAACCTGCTTATGTTGTAACAAAGCCTGAAATTGTTATACATTGCAAATTACGTTGAACAAATAATGGTAGCAAATGGTTATCAGTTCAGCATTCAAATCACGAAGGATACATACTGCTGTTCTAGTAATAAAAACAGACTGATGAATTACAAAGAAAGAAATTTGGCTTACATTAATATAAACCATTTAACAATTAAATTTTCTAACATTAATTCATTCCTCTATTTGCTAATACGCCCTACTGCTGCTCTAGTATCACAACATCCCTCTATGAATTGAGCTTTTAACAGAGAAACAACTCTAAATACATTACTAGCAAATAGAGCATTTTTGAAGATTGAGTCATTACTTCATCTTATCTATACAATTCTGCCTACTGCATTTTCTTTCGTATTCTTCAATAAACCATCATTTCAACTAACAAAGAAATAATGTACTACTATTTAATATTTACCATAAATGGTTCACCCGACCACAATCCACATAAGTATTCCCAAACGGGCTTCTCCACCCAGGTTGTCCCGCCAGAAAGTGCGGCTTCATGTGATGAATAGCCCAAGTATTGCTTGCGTAGAAGGTAGTGGAATGCATTGTATTTTCGATGGAGAGCATTTGTCACACACTCACGATGGGAACTTTGTGTCCAATCTAATATAAAGTCAGCCTATGAAACAATGCATTAGTGAAATATCATGCAGCAATAATAGTTTTACTAAAAAAGGATCTGACAAAACAGATAAATAAAACTTGTATACTCGAACACGATCAATTAGCTCCTCTTTCTCCTCTTTAGATACTTGTTTCCAGCTTGCATAGCGCATGTTTGCATGAAGTCTAACAATCGTTGTCACTCGTCCAGAAAATATGTTGTAATTCTCACAACATGGACCTCTTTGTCCATCCTTAATATTCAGAGGTATTTTCCCAAATTTCCGAATGCGTTCAAAAAGCGTGTCTTTTGCTGGTCCCCGACCACGTTTTCGAGTTGGTAAAGCTTCATTATCTGAAATTGCAAAACATTATCTCTATTAGGTCTCTCATGACAAAAGATAATAAGCGGAATTTAAATTCTACCGTTATGAAATTACTTAGCTCGAATCTGTCAACTTACGTTCAGTGCTCACAACCCTTTCAGCCTCATTTGCTATAGCTTCCACTGTCTCATCACCACCAACATTTGGTGGTTGAGTTGAATCGTCCGAATGTACTTCGTGTTCCCTCTCTTGTATATCACTCAAAAGTGGACGTTGTTGGACACGTATGCCTCCTGCTCTATGTATTCCACCTGGTCCGCGCCATCGTCCTCTTACCCATCTCACCATTGAAAATATATGTGTGAAATATATGTGCTGAACCTTATGACAATGAATGAAAAATGCATCAGACTAGGTATATTCTGTATTCAATCACAAGTAATTGAGACTATGTTACAGCTGAATTAACAAAGCAGTTTCTGCAATGGTGTTTATTGTCAAAATCCCTTACCATAAACTCTACAAGATCATTGATAAATTTCTGATTGTGAAACGTGAAATTACTCAAGCATTGCAACATTTATTCTTATTGGTAGATTAACTTCCAGCATGGTTTTATTCATGCCCAGTTTTATACCAAATGTCAAAAAATTCCAACCTTTTCCCCTTTAGCCTGCCACAAAAAAATGTTCTTTAAACCACCTACTGGTAGTGACAGACTTTCTACTTCCAAGTCTTTCAATGTACTGCTAAGCACTTAAATTTAAGGCTGATACCTTCAGGTTGATTTGCATGGGTGAGTACGTAATAAAAAGCTTCAACCTTTTTACCTCCCACGAGCTAAGAAACATGTAGGCTTTTTAAACCAAAAAACACTACTCAACCTGGTCCTTCACCTAGTTGGAGCATCGGTGTGTGGTCATGCTTGATTCATGACCACACTAAGTAATACTACTCCATTGTTACAAGCAAAGGCTGTTTTTCCCCAGCCACAATAGCACACAAACTATAATGAAAAATTAGGTGTTCCTATTACTATATGAAGAACCTGCCTTCTTAAAAATACTGATACCAGATTTCATTAACTTGCCTCAAGAAATCCAGTTTCCAAAGTGAATAAGAGTAGGAGAGGGAATTTGCAAAGCTAGAAAGTTGGATTACTAACCTGGTGTGTATTCCTGGTTCTTTGTTACAGCCCACGTTGGAGTGCTTGAATAGCTTGTCTTCCTCTAAGGAACCTTCCAGATCACCTCCTTTCTGTCCCACTTTCCCTCCACTCTACTGAAAGTTGGACCTTTACTCTGATTGTGTATCTGTGGGATGATATTTACGTACACTGGTTAACCTGACCAATGTTAAGAACCTGTGGTATAGTTACTCAATTTCTTTATTCAGCCTTCAGATCATAAAACATAATATTCTCTCTCTTTGTCTAACTTGTGTTAATTTTTGGGCTTAATTTGCCCGTGTGAAATATGTACTACTTCCCGCTCACAGTTTCTCTTTATTTTAATGGTAGCTAAAAGTTAACGAAATTTTATCATTTCATTTAATGTCCTTTTTTTTTTTCCAGCAATTTATCAACAATTCAGCAGCGATATATATCCTGGGCTGATTTCTTTATGATCCATTCTAAATTAATCAATACGTTCCTCTTTAGTTCTGAATTGGTTCTCTCAATGTCACGTTATCTTCTTTCTTTATTCACTATTAACATATGGATTATTTCAAAGAACTTTTTCGATAATTTCAATTTTCTATTCGTAAGTGCTCTCCAAATTCTTTCTTGGCATAGTATTTTAGGGAATGCCATGCATCTCCCATGTTCCATCTCTTCAAATTTTGAGTATATGCAACTATATTGTTTATTCACCTTTCAAGATGTATCCCACTCTTTATTCTCTATCTATTCTACTAATCATCACTTGATTGGAATCCTCTTTCATTATATTCTCTACCATTTGAAATTGATGATATTCTCAATACAACATACAGTCATTTACCAGCCAACTGATACCCATATTGCTCCCCAAATTATGGATGAATATGTGTGCATTGCTGGGAATTTCATGCATGATCCCACTGCATTGTCTATCACCAATATTATGAAGAATTTTTTTGTTACTCTTTATTCACCTTTCAAAATTAGACTGTATCTATTCTATTATTACCCTTTATGGTTTCTATGAATCACCAATATTCATAGAAACCATCTTTAAATTCTGTTTTTTTCAAATCATTCACTTTAAATTCTGTCTTTATATACTATTAGAACCTGCTTATTTCAATACAATATCTTGTATAATTTTGGATTGCCTTACAATCGCTCTCCAAATTTGGGAAGTGTAACTGTAATTGAGTCAATTCCATTCAGCTCCCATATGCCTATCTTAAATATGTATATATTGAACCCTAAAATACATCTTATAATTGTCAGTAGGGAATGGGTTGCTGGGGCTCTTACAGTTATCAGAAGTTGAAATATGGTAGTATTCAGTTTTCAGCATGCTGACATCATATTTTTTAATCATTCACACTTGATTGAAAGATCATGGAGTATTCATTCATATGTGTGAATGCTAGCATAAAACTTACGCCCATACGCCATTGTTGGAAATGACCCATAGACCTCATTTGCAACTACATTGCTCAACCCCAATATCGATATATCCATCAATTGTATATTTCTTCAATCTTAAAAACACTATCAGCTGGCCTTATATCATAATATGCTATACATCAGACTGTGTGGGAAAGTACTTCTAATTGAGCATAGAAGTATAATAAATTACATATAATCATGTGTTTATAGCCAATGTTGATTAGCATAAATTTTCAGTTTTCATTTATTTGATTGTCATCACCCCTGTATTGTTAATTCATATACCCTAAATATGATTGTTTAAATGTTTATCAGATTTATTGATCACTTGGGCTTTAATTTTTCAGCATTTATAGGAGGCATGCATGTAGAAGGTTAAGGTAGTCACCTGGGGTAAATGATAGTTTATGTGTTCTTGTACTCCTGTTGACCTGTCAAACCATCTTAATTATATAAGAAACACATCAATACTGTATGGAAGTTTAACTTATAATAGTCAATACTGTATGCAAAGTCTTGCTAGAGACTGATGTAATCAGCAGTACTGCCACAAATTCAAACTATTCCTTACTAAGACATGCTCATAAGTTTGCCCATAATAAATAAGAAAACAATCACACCCTGGGTATTTCATTGTAAATACCCAACTGGAAACCACCTTCGTTGAGGCCTGTGGCTGCCACCAAGTAGCTTCGTCTGCATATACATTGAATATATTGTTCAGTTTCTTTCGTATTCATGTATCGCTTGCCTTATTTTGCTGTGGATATATGCTCGTTCTACAGTAAAATATTATTCAAAAGTTCATATTTTAATTTTGTCCATAAACCACATATTATGGGGATTCAAGAAACAGTACACCATTAACTTTGTTGGTAAAGATGAACACTGGATGCCCAAATAAAAATGTATGCCCAGATCTTGTTATACATTCCTATGCTGGTTAGATGGTGAATTGTCTTTTTGTTTATGAAATAAGCTTCATATACAAACACTCTAGCTGAACATATATATAGTAGTATGAACATTCTGTAGTGCATTGAAACAATACTCAAAATAGCACTATCATGAGCATAGATGAGAACTTACACCAAGTTTGTCATCATGACCCCATTACCCCAACTCTAGTCCTTCACCTCCACATGCAAAACCTGCATAATGCTCAGAAAGTTGTATTAGTCTGACAATCATTCTGTAGTTCATTTCCTTATCCTTGGTTCAATACATTATATTATCGTGTTATAATGTATGTAGCTTAATAAAGAAGTCAACATACACATTGTGACAACACATTTCATTAACAATAAATAATGATAAGAAGTCCACATTTCCGAAATACCAAATAAATACATGATTATGAAAAACATACCATCATCTGAAGCTGATTGACTTCTAATCGGCTTCTGCAATACTGTCTTCTTCGCTGTCCGCACTATTAGTGGAGGCATTGTCAACTCCCAGCTCATCATCAACTCCTTCGGCATCCTCGACGTATTCCTCGTGGTCATGTAGTTCAGATGGTTGCTGTTCTAGCATGATCGAAGGGTCAAGCAGCAATGGTTCTTCATCTACCCTATTCAACGGGGTCATCAAGTCTAGGTCACTGCTTTGGGCATACGGCACGTTTGTCGGGATGTTTTCATCCTCCTGTAAAGCATCATCCTCACCAGAATCGGCACCATCATCCGCCACCTCAGCTGCTGATACTAAAGGGATGTTGTATACATTTCTATTCGTTATCTTATGGACCACATACCAACTACCCGCCACACTCACGTCTTTTACATAAAACACTTGCTGCGCTTGGCAAGCAAGAGCAAAAGGCTCATCTTTATACCATGTTCTAGACGTGTTCAGGCTGGTTAGATGGTCCCCAACGCGAATCCCTCTTCGCTTATCACCAACATCCCACCAATCACAATGAAACAAATACACCTTATGCCAACCCATATATCGTAATTCTATGATATCATTCAACACCCCATAGAAGTCTATGGGATTTGATTGATGTTCAACTCGGACAACCAAACCGCTATTTTGCGTTCGCCGGTGCCTCTCTCGATCCTTTGTTTGAAACCTAATTCCATTCATTATGCAACCAGCGTATGACGCAACCCACTTGTCGGGACCACATGCAAGTGCATATATTCCATCTCGTACACTGGTTGGATCCATTGCACGCTTCTCTCGAATCTATTGTCCAAGCAAACAACAAATCCAATCATGCTTGCAAAATAGGAGATACAACTATAATTATATAATAATATCCTTGCTGTTGGTTTTTATTTTAGACAACGTGATTATAGTCAATTAAAGTTGACAGACTTTTATGTCGGATTCAAATGTAATGCACACCAACCGGGGTGCCTCTCATTAAAAGGTTGTTTGTACATTATGCAAGAGAAATACATACATGTTTCTTGAACCACCCGGGAAATTGAGCCTCGTGCCTGCGCGCAGTGTTGGTTGTGACTTCCCTTGTAATCATGTTATAATGCTCACTGCAAAACAACGTCTTATAGTTACACGATGTTTTGATGATGAGATGAAGATTTCGGTAACTGCAAAGAATTCACCACTTACTCGAGGTAATGCTCGATCTCGCCACAATTATTTAGCACATACCAGTGGGCTCTTGCAAATAATTTCTCGGCAAGCATGTGAATGTTAGCTGCCCCGAGCGGACGTACCTTTTGTGAGAATACAGAAAAAAATTCTTCATTACTCTGTTCTGGAAGGTCTGCGTTTCTTTCAACCCGTTGATATCTGGTCTCAATGTCATTGAGATACATTGAGCAAAACGTCAAACACTCAACATGAACATATGCTTCGGCAATTGAGCCCTCTGGGCGGGCTTTGTTCCGGACGTAACGTTTGAACTTTCCTAGGTACCTCTCAAAAGGATACATCCACCTATATTGCACTGGTCCAGCAAGCAATGCCTCGTCCGGTAAATGAATTGCAAGGTGCACCATTATATCAAAAAATGCAGGTGGGAAGATCATCTCAAGTTTACATAGTATGATAGAAATTTCTGCCTGAAGCCGATGCAATGATTCATAAGTCAATGTTCAAGCACACAATTCTTTGAAAAATGTACATAGCTCGATCAAAGATAGCCGAATGTCCGGCCGCAGATAACCACCAATCACGACCGGAAGCAACCGTTGGAGGAAAATGTGGCAGTCATGACTTTTCATTCCTGAAATTTTTCCCTCACGAATATTCACACACCGGGCAATGTTAGAGGCGAAGCCATCTGGGAATTTAACTTGTGACACCCACTCACAGAAGGATTTTCTTTCATTTTGGTTTAGGGTGTAACATGCAAGACTCATTCGGCAACGATCGCCATCCGGACGTAAGTGTAATTCTTTCCTCAGTCCTAGATGTTCCAAATCCCTGCGAGAATTCGCAGTGTCCTTACTCTTTCCGTCAATACTCAGCAAGGTGCCCAACACACTATCACATATGTTTTTCTCAATATGCATTACATCTAGGTTATGCCTCAACTCTAATTCTTGCCAGTATGGGAGATCGAAGAAGATGCTTTTCTTTGTCCAGTTTAATTCTTGTGGTGCCCGTTTCCTCTTCCGTGAACTTTTCCCAAATTGCACATTCGGGACCATGGATAATGATTCAAATATAGCTTGGGCCGAAAGATTTGCTGGTTGAATCCGAACCTCGTTGGCACCATTGAAACACGTTTTTTCTTTCTCCAAGGGTGGTCCAAGGCCAACCATCGACAGTGGCCCATATAACAATGTTTACGCCCATACGCCAACCACATAGAATCGGTATCAACATTGCACACAGGACAAGCCAACTTCCCCTTCGTGCTCCACCCAGAAAGATTGGCATATGCAGGAAAGTCATTTATAGTCCAAAGTAAAGATGCATGTAATCGGAAAATATCAGAACTGAATGCATCATATGTCTCAATACCAACCTCCCATAATTCTTTCAACTCATCAACTAAAGGACGCAGGAAGACATCAATATCATTTCCTGGTGATTTAGGACCAGGTATCAAGCAGGTCAACATAAAGTATGGGTCTTTCATGCAAGACCAAGGTGGCAAGTTATAAGGTAGAAGTATTACTGGCCATATACTATAGGGCTTGCTCATGTTATTGAACGAGTTGAACCCATCACTCGCCAGTCCAAGACGGACATTACGAGAATCTTTGGCAAACCAATCATATTTCCTGTCAAAATATTTCCAAACTTTGGAATCAGCTGGATGCCTCATACAGTTCGAATCATCGATACGGCCCTCTTTATGCCATCGCATGGCTTCTGCTGTCTTCTTTGATAGATAAAGGCGTTGCAACCTAGGCTTCAATGGAAAATAACGCATCACTTTCTGAGGTACCCGGTGTTTACTCGTCATTGAGATCCACCTAGATGCGTTGCATTTACGGCATTCATCTTTGTCTTCATCATCTTTCCAAAACAACATACAGTCATTTGGGCATACATGGATTTTGGTGTAACTAAATCCCAACCCACGCTCTAGCTGACGTGCATCATTATAGTCTTTATGCAAGAGAGCAGTTGGGAATGCAGACTTCAATAGCTTTAGCACCATGTTAAATGACTTCACGTTCCAACCCCCAATTGTCTTGATGTGAAGCAACTTCACTATAAATGATAGCTTTGAGTAGGTTGTACACGAAGGATATAGTGGACGTCGTGCATCCTCGACGTACTGTTCAAACGTATGGTGTCTAGAAGTCCCAACGTTGGGCTGTGCATTATCATCATCACTGCCACTTGCATTTAAACCGGTAATATCATCCACGAAGGATCCCACCCGAATGTCATCTAACATCTCATCGACGTCATCAATGTACTCTCCAGTATCATCTCCATCATCCGGATCGTCTGACCGGTTGGCATGAAAAGGATCATCTTCTCCATGAAATATCCATTGAGTATAACTTCTATCAATCCCTCTAAAAAATAGATGATCCCTCACAACAGTAAATGGCTGGAAGAAGTTATTACGACAGTCCCGACAAGGACACCTAATGGAGTCACTGGAAGGAGCAATGGATTGAGCCATTGATAAGAAATGATTAACTCCTTCAGCATATTCATGGGACCGCAATCTATCTTCAAGATGCATCCAAGATTTATCCATTTAAATCTTGGTAGCACAAAAGTAGGCCATAGTAACTTTGAACTTGATATAAGTTAATATGAAGTGGACTCCATTAAGACCCTGACAGAGTTAAATGGATAGAACAACTTTTAGCAATGTAGTTTGTTAGCATAGAATTGTATGAGAAGTTGAATGGGTGACGTAGTAGGAAAAATGCAGCTTCTTTCGCACTGCAGTACATACTAAAAACATACTGGAATGAGTAAGAATGGGGAGATATATAATCATGCTTGCAGGCATGATTATATCTATTGGTACAACATTACTTATAGAAAGCATATGACTTATAACTAAGAAGCAAGCAGATTTCTTGCACAAGCATGTTATCTAGTGTCAACACATGTATACGCATCGGAGCTATAAATGAGTATTGTCTACTGTGTAATAATTAAATACTGCTCCCAATAAATTAGAGGGAGGGCGCGCAACGACATTAAAAAAGGCCTACCAATTGTGTAGTACATGCATGGCCCTATAAGAGAATTAACAAGTTTGTCACCTAGATGCTTGAATCATATCCTCAAAAGGAACAAATTTTCATACCCTACTAACTTGTGTGGATTATGCAATGTCACTTAAAAATCCATTAATGGATAATGAAAATGTCCCTAAGTGTATTTCTGAAATTGTATTACAATCTGCATTATATAGCATGTTTGAGCCAATAAAAATGGTTTTATTCCTGTCACCCTCTAGCAATCATAAAGTACTTCAATTCAGTTTCCAAAAAAATGCTATCTATAAAAGCAAGTATTCCGAATCATATGATGAAGATTCTACATCCATAGGTATTCAGCATCTAGTACCAATCTGATCAGTAGCTCATATGTAAATACCAAACAGAAATATCCCTACTTAAGTAACTGTGTTTATGTAAAAGTGCAGGTTTATTTGGCTTATGATGTTGTGAAACTGATAAGCATTCCAAACTTTCAACTTGACTTTCAGAGATATTAGTTTACAGTCCACAACCATAACTTGGGGATCATTGGGAAAACAATTCCAAATTCACCAAATGATTTTATCAAACATGCCACAAAACGTTCCGACGTCAACCACATAATTTTATCAAGATCATATGGCTCTTATAAAAGTGCACAATCCAGGACAGGAATGAAAGAGAAGGGCTGGACGTTGGAGAAGTAAAATTTTTATTATTGAGATGTATATTGACATTTACATATCAAAAACAAAATAAATTAGATAAAAAAACAAACTCGGGCTTCTACACATTTGAATGCAATTAAAAGTTTCAATGTTTAATTTCAGCAAGGCCTAGAAGTGCTTGCACTACATCCAACAAATGTTTAAGTTCTACCGGTAACTAGCATTGTACTAGGCAGTCATCAAGCATGATAAGAAAATCTATTCCAAAAAATTACTAGCAAAGGATGATACTATATATGCATAGAATCCCCACATCCAACTTCAATCACATGTGGTTTGCCAATGATGAAAAACATTCCATGGATTCATTGCCCTCAAATACATATCAGCACAAGCAAGCATTTACATACAAAGCTATGTCAGAACATAAGGCAATATTACATGATCCTTTAAAGCAAGCTACAGGCCAACACCTTATTAACACCATTAATCGGCCTTAGTTTTGCAATGTATTTGTGTTAGATACCTTGGCAATCACATGAGTAATGCCAAAGTCCAAAAAGGATGCGATATTTGTGTGGGAGTGAAATCATGATTTTGGTGGCAACCAAGGATCTGTTTATGTGAAAGGAGTGCAATACTTCCAACCTGCTTTGATATAGAAACTTTATTTATATAGATTGCTGTTGTATATTTCTTACAACAGAGATGGGTTGACCCCATAACCAGACATGCATGCATCCCCAGCCATCTTAAATAATTATTAAGTACTCAAAACCATAAGAAAAACAGAAGATAGAAAACAAAAGTCATGGAACCTGCATATGTTTCAGCTAGCAGAATGTTCATGGGCACTTTGGAGTTGCTGCACTCACTAGATGGCATCTTCCAAATTATTTTTTTTTGGAAGATACTCTAGGATGATGCCAATAAATAAAGCAAGACTCAATTGAGATTGAGTCTAAAATTTATGCTCTAGCCTCTTCGTATAGCTCCAGATTCAACAACAAACAGTCTCATATAAAGCAAGCAGGCAATTCATACAATGGTTATAGCTGCATATGTTGAATTACAAATGCCTACTGCAGAAATTTGAGACTTGGAACGAAGCAGGGAAACAAAGGAGCAAAGGGCCAATTGAAGCAAAGGAAATGAAGATATCTTCAAATTTCTGCAGTTATCCTTTTTAAAACATACCATTTCGATAAAATCTAAACCATATAGAGGCTACACTGAACATTCCTCTAAAAAATGAATCTGTATAAACAGAGCTAAATTGGTTCTTCTTTCATATTTCAATAAAACCAAAACCATACTGATAATTTTTAAAAACTCTGTCACAGTTTCCTATAAGTTGTTTTGGTTCTGCCCTAACATTGCAAAACCATCCAACTTTCCTGTATGTAAATGGATATATATATATATATACTCAATTAATTTATGAAAGGATCATGTCTAGTATAAGCTTCACCGATGTGAAAAAAAGCCTCTCACTAATAAGGGTCTGACAACACATAGGGTTTTAGTTCACCTATAATTAAGAAGATTAAACATCAAGGCTAGCTACTTGAATATATACTGACAAAAGCTGTTCGGGTATACAGACAACCATAAATTCTTTCTATGCCCATGCAGATTTAGTGGAATTAGTTTTGCTGCAACTAATTCACCCTATTGATTGGCATGCCAACAAGATGTTTTGGCTAATATAAACCGAGAAACCCACCTAAATCTAGGAGCAAATACTTCCTATCCCCTCATCATACATCTTAACAAAACTTAGACAAACAACTTATTACAGCAAAACAGGGGCGGCAATGGAAAATAATGCAGGAATTTTTACCTGACCGTATCATAGTTAGCCACTCTGATTTTCACACAAAAATCAGTTATGGCTGAATATAATTGATTTTTGTTTCGAAATTTAAGGGGTGGGGAGAACTGACTAGTCACAGTAGGGGATCGAGAACCTCCCCAAACTACCGCTTGATAATCGGTAAAATGATCCCCAAGCCATCAACGCCGCTCACTGTCAAGACGATTCAGATGATGCACTGCAGTTCAAAACCCAAGTCCAGAAGCATAGGATTCTCGATCTATGATAACTCTGGAATTCTCCATCGGCCGATGTGGTTTCGCCCAATTTTTGTGTATGCGTAACGAAGAGGGACCGATGAGAAGAGGGGAAAAATCGGGGCACTCAATCTCAGCCTAATTTATATAACCCACTTTTAGCAGCGACCTTTACTCGTCACATTAAGATTGAGTCATCTTAATAATGGGGAAAACAAGGTGCGGCGACTGTATGTCGTTATAACACATACAAAACACACCGAAACTGACTTGTAACGTCAAAATCTTATCCGGTTAAAATTTTTTGCCGATAATATTGCTTTTTATTGACAGATTCTTTAACATTTTTCTGGAGACCATATTTTTGTGAATAAAAGTATGTATTATTGACAAGTTTTGATTTGCTGGAAAAATAATGGTAGCAAAAGGCTGAATTTGTTGTAGTGTTTTATCTTTAAAAGGTTCTTTAAAAGGTTTTTCTTCGTAACCAATCCTTGTGTTATGCAAGTATGTTTATTTTCTTTGAGTATTTGATTTGTTTAATAATTATAATATTGAGATCTAATTAATTAAAGAAATTGATAGTTAATTTCGTAGTTTTACAGGAGTAAGTTAAAAATTTTCATGTTAAATTCTTAGATATGAATTTGAGAGTATGATGAGTAACGCTATTATGCCTCTTTAATTTCTACCACTCATTTTGGCCTTTTGATGTCGCACTAAATACTATGCCACGATGCTTGTTAAAATATTTTAAAATATATATTCAAAACAAAATGGTACACATAAAATACAAAAAGAAAAGAGTAAAATTCTAGATTTCATTAACCTTTTTATATTTATGTTCTTAATTTTTTTTAATAAAGTACGTGACATTATGGTGTCACGTCAAGAGTAAAGTGATTGGTATAAATTTAAGAGCAACTATCATTATTCGTTACATAAAATATAAAATAGGTCATATGATTTTTCTTACCATCTATAAAAATATTTTGGACAATATTAAATAAATAATAAATATTAAAAAATCTATTTTTCTTTCCGTGGGTAACTTAAAGTTTTTTAAAAAGAATATATCAATGATTCGTTCGTCGTTAATATTTATGACAATTTAATATATAAATAATATAGAAATTGCACGTTTAAAGGTACTGGTCACGAGGAAATTCTGTTCCATTGGATGATGAGCACGCATGCAGCAGTCTTAAAAGATATTAATTTTTAGAAACACGACAAAAGAAAAATGAAATGAATGGAACAAATAAATTAGAAAAACCCTCGATCTGATCCCAGAGGGAAGCTGACACGTATAAATTAATGACGTACGCACTGCATATATGCTGGAAGATGCTGTGCTATATGGCCAGCGCGCTAAACGTTTCAGATTAGAGAGCCTCTCGATCAATGCCAGCAATGGTTCATCATGTGCATGACTTGCTAAGGCTAGAATTGATTATGACCGCTCTTCTTTTCCGGAAGAGTTTAGCTATTCACAAGGTCTATATCACAAATCACATAATCTTTTTATTGAAAAAAAAAATTCAATTTTATTTTTTTTAAATAATTAAATTTTTCTACTTATCATTCATATACTATATATTTAATAAGAGAAAAAAATTAAAAAATTAACAAAAAGAGTGATATATGGTGTATGAGATTTATGAATAGAATTTTTCTTTCTGTAATAGACACTATCAAATTTATGAGTTTTACTAAGTACAAACAAGTTTGTATACCAATTCACCCACAAATAATCTTTTTTATTTAAAAAAAATATAAAAAAAAATTGAGAGAAGAATAAAATCTTCTATCTTATAAAAATTATTTCTATTTTCAATTCACATCGTTTTATTAAATATATATCTTATATATTAATATTGATACATGAATTGATACACAGACCCTACTTACAAGAAGATTTTTCTCAAATTTAATGCTCCTGGTCCGTACTCAATGACTTTTTCAATTCATTTATTTTATTTTATTTTATTGTCTTTTCTGGGTAATTCTACTAATTCCAGTTGCATGGGGGGAAGTTAAAAGGTTCATGATCTAGCTCATTGATCTGGTTGGCCCAGAGCTGTGAATGCAGGGTAGGCAGTCGCCCAATTAATGGCATTAGTTCATGACAAAAAGGTGGTGATCATGTGGTACTACTGGACCATCAACCATGTTGGTAAACCGTTAAAATGTTCTTTCTTTTATTTCTATTAACCTGGTACATGAAAGAGTTTGCAAAACAAGGGGTGATCAATAATAATCAACCCGTATGATATATCTTATATTTATAATAGTAAAGTATACTTGAGTTTGGATTATACAGATAACAATAAACATTAAAGATAAAGGATAAGTATGATCTCATATAGACTTCAATTCAAATGTAGTTTTGGATGAAGATTTATCTTCAATAACGGAACAGTAGAGTCCACAATAGCAGAGTCCTCTTCTTCAAATAATCTCGGGATATGGTACTCAGATTTAGGTAATTGGTTAACAGTACATGATATATATATATATGATCGATTTATTACGGTTGTTGAATTAAGGTTCTTCTGTCTCAAAAAAGGACAAAATTAACATAAAAAATTCTATGTTTCAACTACCTAGAATGCCATGCATATATGCACACAAAAATGTTTGAGACGTGGGCAATTTCACGCACACAAAAGCAAGTTCTTTTCATTTTCTGACTGCTGCCTTTCTGATAAGTAGACCAACGAAATCGCGCTCTACAATCGAACGACAATACGAAGTTGGCTAGCTAGAGTACTCAATACATATTTCATAAACGGTAATTTATTTTTTTTCTATCTGCATTTTTGTGTCAATGGAATTGTCCCGAATGTATCCCAGCCCTTCACTTAATGCATACGAGTTGTTGTAATAAAGTTTCCAGTAGTCGTGTATGCAATCAATGCTAGCTCCTAACACCTTCAACAATTTTAAAACAAGTGCGGAACCGCGTGATCGAAATGGAAAGATGAAAGCCGACATGTAGCTAGGCAGATAGCCAAGACATTTTAGAATTTGTATATGCATGCAATTTATAAATTTCTTGCATGCAAAGAAAAATTCGGAAAAATAAAACCATAACATTTAGGTCTCGTTTGGTTATAAATATGAGATGAAAGTTATAAATGAATAAAATATTATTAAAATATTATTTTTTAAATATTATTTTTATTTTAAAATTTAAAAAAAATTTAATTATTTATTATATTTGTGTAAAAATTAAAAAAATTATAATAATGAGGTAAAATAAAATAATTTGTGAACGGGCTTTTTGGCAATCAATAAAGGATCAAATAAATATATAAAAAAAAAATGCATGATTTCGGCCTGTATTTCAAGGGGGAATGGTTGTGAATAGTACAAACATTCTTGTTTTTAACAATATCGATTTCTTTCAAATGAAACAAAGCAGTATCATTATCAACATAATTTTGGTAGCTGTAGGATGGCAGGCTTCTCAACATAATTTTGGTAAAAGTGTACGTAATATTGCCGGGGACAACCTCTAAATAAACAAGTAAATGTAGGGGCCACCATGAAAATATAAGTTTTTTTACATTTTTTATTTAATTTTTTATTTTTATAGTGAAATCTACTTTTTTTGTTAATATAAAATATCTGCACAATATTTGTACATTGAGACATATATGTATATATCATTATTCTTGAGTAAAAAGCGTGGGCTATAGATCTTGGCATGATCCGGCGATTGATCGGGAGATTTCAACAGTAAGAAACATGCATCTCAAAGTTACACCCAAAGAACCTTCTTCATTATAATAAATTACAGAAAATAATTGAAAGTAAGAATGAGAGATAGAAACTCTTTTTTTTTTTGCTTTATTAATTAAATAGAAATCGATGATGGCAATAACTAAGAATGTTTTTTTTTTTTTTTTTTTTTCTGAATTAACCTGTTTTACTGATCTGGGATTTTGAAGGTGCTTAGATCTTCCTGGTTGATCCAGCCGTACTTCTCCATGAAAGGGTTGGTCAAGGACTCTGGTGGGTACGCATCAATGAAGTCATTCCAGACATTTCCATTGCTCTGCAGATCCCTCACCACCTCCCACATACAGCTGTTGCATTTGAAGCCAGCACCAAAGCTTATCATCAATACTGTATTACCTTTCTTCAGCCTTTTCTTGGCTTCCATGTAGCCCAAAACATACCAAAGGCTACTCGCCGATGTGTTACCAAATCGGTGCAGTGTCATCCTCGCCGGCTCTAGATCATACTCAGTAAGGTCAAGGCTCACTCCAATGCCATCTATCACTGCCTTTCCTCCCGTGTGAATGCAAAAATGATTAACACCAGTCTTAAAGTTCAGTATAGTTTTGGTTCCCCCGGCAGTACTCTTGTTGGAGCTATGACTCATTTTCCTGGCAAAGGACACAACCAGAAACCTAAGCAGTTCCCTCATTGGCAATATTTTGGGTGCTATCACCCTTAGGTTATCCACAAAAGCCCGAGTTGCAGCTTTTGGGAGAGTCTTCCCTAGATAAAACCCTAGCCTCCCTTGTTCATCTTCCTTCTGTATGCAGCAGCCATAGGAGTCATCTCTAGCCCCATTGTGTGTCCTTACCAGGCACTTCAATTTGAACATGGCTTTGTGTTTCATGGCCCTTTTGTTAGTCAAAAGGATTGCACACCCTCCAGACCGGAACAAACAGTTTGCAAGAATCATTGATCTGTCATTACCTGAATACCAATTTGGACTCAAGGACTCAGAAGTCACGACCAGAGCGTTCAGATTCTTGTAGGACTTGAAAAGGTATCGGACTATGTCAACGGAAATGAGGCTAGCACTGCACCCCATTCCGGTGAGGTTGAATACCTTGGTGTCATCCCTCAGTTTGTAACGGTTGATGATCCTAGCGGCAAGAGAAGGAACCGCGGAAAACATGGACACGTTAACCACAAGAACATCGATTTGGGAGGGAGAAATTCCTGACCTGGCCAACAGCTTTGAAATGCTGTCTAAGAAAAACTCTTCCATCTCCGAGATCGCATCCTGCAACGTGGGATTATCTTCCCGGCCGGAGAACATGATCCTTGGTGCGTACGTTTGCTCGCCAACGCCGGAGCTCACAATGGCTTTGAGGAGGAACTGGTACTCAAGAAGACCAAGACTCTTGGTCCTCTTGATGACCTCTCCGCAGAATTCCGTGTTTAGCATTCTGTCATCGGTCGGCTTATACAACTGGTAGTCCAAAATGTAACATTCTTGATCCCTTTTTGCATCTACCCACTTCCAAACCAAGAACAGGAAATAGAAGATAGGGAGAGCATAAAGTACTAAAATGAGATGCTCCATGAGAGAGAGAGAGAGAGAGAGAGAGAGAGAGAGAGAGAGAGAGAGAGAGAGAGAGAGAGTAGGATTGGATTTGTAGATGGGAATTCAAATGGGACTCTTATATAAGAAGAAGTGTGACTGTGGATGGGGATCAGTTGGACAGTACATACTTGTGAAAATGCTTATAAACTATTTCTCTCACCCAACTCCCAACGCACTGGTTTTGTGCCAAACTTCAATTCTGCGCGCACCAATCTTTATTACAAATAAAAAACGGGGTCACACCTTAGGCATGTGAAAGAAAGGAAGAGAATGTCATTTTCTCCCGTCAAGGTTTTCGTTAATTAAGTTACCGTATTTATTCAAGTAATTTTGCTTGTTAATTCTGATCATCTTAGTTATCAAATCGTCTTCTCAATTTGCATTAATCGATCATACATTACTTTAACTTGTACCATTTTTCAAGCGAACGCCATTAATTATATATATATAGTTCATTTACTTTGTAAGTTGGAGGACCCGTACGTGGCTACGGTCATTTAATAAGGAGGTGGATAGAAAAAGGAAAAACATAAATGGTGACATATATTAATGCGCGCAGTAATTCCACAGCGGTGGACAAATGATCGATATAATTTGCACGTAGCTAGCTATACGTGTCACCCACAGAAAGCGATTGGATGACAATAATGCAGTGCATTATGATGTGATCATCAATAACATACAGCTTTTCTTCTTTTATCTCTCAATCTCTCCCCCTCTCTAATATATATTATACATGCATATATGTTTGGCTGCCAAGGATGCCCGCACTCTATGATAGAACCTTGCATATAAGGAGCTCAAAAGGGCATTAATGTACACATGCTTTTCTCAATCAGCTTTCCCGCGTAGACTGATCGATGTACACATCCTTTAAAAACTAGTTTTAGCTGCGCCCAAAATTAATCGAACTCCATTATAGGACCTAGTGGAAGTACTGCTCAAGATGAGAGCTATATAGCCTATAGGTCGATCCCTCTTTCTAAACGCGCCTTAATCATTTTGGTACATTCCGATATTCGCGATGAAATCACGAGCATGCAACAAGTACTTCACTTTGTGAAATTTGAACATGCATATATAAATGCCAGTCGTTGAAAGTCATGGATAGAGCAAATCTCTCCATTGATTAATTTAAACAACATGTTAATGCAATTCTCAGTATGTCTACGACATGCCCTAACGACCTCAAAACCAGAAAGGAAGACTCGGGATACCCATTAGGGAATATTGCCTCTGATGCTTAAGTCGGCGAAGAGTTGTGCTCTTGCAATTGCTAGTGAATCTATATCACAATGGTACGTCCCTTGTGAGTTGTTTGTAAGGCTGATGAGACCCAATATGTCAAAACTTCCCTATAGATACGATTTTCAGCACCTAGTTAATTTGGGATGTTATTGAACACAATTCAGTAGTTGATAGTGCCCGTCCGGAGTGAATATCACACTAGGACTTATCTTCATAGATTTGAATCTCGATCGTCATGATACGGTTGGTTGGGTTTCCATACGTCCTTCTGTGGCACATCATGTTGGGTACATTCTAAAATGTGAAGTGGTGATCATGATCATGACGCTTAATTAATATGTCATCTTAGTACGTCTTACCAAAACGACACCAATATGCATGCATGATACTAGCTTCAAGCTAATTGCAAGCTAGGTCTACCTGCAAGTTTATATCCATCTTTCAAACAAATAAAATGCTTGCCATGCATATACCATAAACATATACATGGAACGATCGATATAATTAATTGATGGCGCCACATACACACACACATATTATATACATAAGGTACGTACGTTTGTCACGACTATTTTGTAAAAAAGCAACAAAAAGTCTTAGATGTCTTAGAAAATATATAGCATCATATATATATATATATATATATATATTTCTCTTAGCTAATTTAATAGTTTCATAAAATATATCACAACGAAATTAAGAAATTAATTATGCAAAAGCATGCTGCATGCACTTCGCTAAAGTTAATGGTGTACTTAAAATACTTGATCCTCAGCTACATACGTAGCCAGAAATTTGCATGCCCCAGCTTGTCATGAATATAACTCAAGTCAATTCTGTGTCTGTCTGCCGGCACAGCAATCAGCATGATCAAGCATTTGTCAGTCTAGCATATACATATCATGTATATACATATATAATATGTATACCCAATTGGCCGGGTTACTGAAATGGTGGGGGGTTTTGCATGTTCGTGGGGCCAAAGCGCCAAAATGCATGCATGCATGGTTGGGTCCAAACTCCAAAGAGAAAAACACATGCATACTTATTATAACGATAAGCGCAGTTATCACAATCTATATCTTGTCTGAAAATAAAGTGCAACCCCAACTCCAGTAATCACAATCTATAACAATATAGAGTTTGGGTTGTACTTTACCAGCATTATTGTGATTGTCAAGGTTGGCAACTAGCTAGCTGGCTAGGCGCATTTATGGGAGCTGGATATATCGTCTCAGTTTAATCACTAATTATGATGTAAGCGTCCGGCGGAATATTTATATAAATATATTTTAAATATATATAGCTTCTTCCTCCTCTATAAATAAGTTCAGTTTTAATAATTCAGAATATCCCTTTAAAACTAAGTCCTCTTAAACACAAAAAAACACAAAAACACAAAAAACACAAAAAAAGAAACTAAGTCCTCTTATTCTCCCAATATTAATCTTGGTTTTAATTGTAATGATTCTTATTGTAAACCTACAGATAAAACAATCAATGTTTTAATTAAAACTGAAGAACAAGAAAATCTTTTACTAAACCTAATTTTTCAAATACAAGATCCACAGCTCAAAGAAGAATATCTTCTTAAGTTCAAGAAGATTATGGTTTGTTCATAATCAGAATCCTCAGCTCTAAGTAAAGGATCAATTTTCAAGACACTTTAGAAAGGTTTCAAAAGAAAAAATCAAAAGAAATTTCTGCAAATAATTTACAAAATGAAGTTAATTTGATTAAAAAAATTATTAAACTCAAAACTGAGATCAATAATCCCAAAAGTTCAAACACTGCTTTAAACACAAGAAATTTTATATTTTAAAATTGATAAACACTTTATGATACTCCTTCTGATGATGAGCATATATATATATATATATATAAAGATTAATGCTATATATAATTGAGGAATATACAAGCCCTGTCATGTAGTACTCGCGAGTGAAATCTATTATTTAAAAATTAATTTTTTTTCATGTGAGTTTCATATTTATTCACGTATTTTAAACACTACAACAAAAATAGGTTTTAGTGACAGATGAAACTGTCACAAAAAATGGAAAAAACGTCACGAAATATATTTGGTGACGGTTTCTGACCGTCACCACCACTGTCACGTAATGTGCGTCACAGATTACATTTGGTGACAGTTTACTGTACAAGCGTCACAAAAAATATTTTTAGTGACGGTTGGAAGTCTTCCGTTTGATGTCACGTTCGAACGTGGGATTTTTTGTGACAGTTGAAATCTGTCACAAAATGTAACGTTCGAATGTCCAACAGAACGTTCGAACGTTAACCCGACTGATTGACATTCGAATGAGAAAATTTGACATTCGTTGGTTATAGTTCGAACGTATCATATTTACGTTGGAACGTCAAACAAAACGTTCAAAAGTAAATCATTTAAACATTCGAACGTTGTATTCATTTTGAAGGTGAACATGTTCGAACGTTGGGTCGTACATTCGAACGTTATTTCATAATTTTGTGTAATTACATTCGAATGTTAGTTCTAATGTAAACCAACATTCGAACGTTTTTTATATACATTCGAACGTATAGATCAAAAATACTATTTTCATAAAACTAAAAAATATACAAATTGTATCATCATATTATACCATCAAATTAGCAACTAACAATGTTTTATATAGTTGCAAAATTAGATATTAAAAGTTCTATACAATGAGAAAACTGAATTGATTTCATTTCTTCTTCTTTCCTCGCCCACCACGATTCTACTACAGTGACATAACACGCCCTATCTGGACTCTCATCTCCCTCTGCACTTGTTCTTAAACTTCACTGCACATTCTTTCCTCCTGATCTCTATGTTGCTCCTGCAAACGCATTTCTAAATCAGATTGTTCCAAGAGAGACTCCAACTCTTATTGTCTTGATCTCATATACTCATTTGATAAAAAAAATGCTGCAAAATAAGTAACATTTTAAAAGAAATACAAATAAAAATTAAATTAATGACATGTTGCATAATTTAATAAATTATTCCCAACATATTCAATAAAAGTTCACAAATTCTTTCAAAATGATATCATATATTTCCACAATATATAAACATATTCACAACTAAATTTACAATATTTTACATATTCCCAACAATTTTAATAGATACTGTAATATACAAATTCACAATATATAAACATATTCCCTATAGAATAAACTAATTCACAAATCACATATACATATACACAATAATAACTAATTCACAAATACCAAAACATAGTCACAAAAAAATAACCATAACATATACTTCAAATTCCCATACACAATTGTAAAACATATTCAGTTTAATCTATAAATATACACAAATATTTATATTTTCATTTTAAGAATAAGCATACACACAACACAAATTTTCATTTTAATTCATCATATTACATAATCCATATCACAAAGATTTTCTTCTAATTCATTAACATAAACAATTCAATTCCTTCTAATTCATCAATAATATTCAATTCAAAACATATTCACAATATATACAATCAAAATTCACTACTCAATTCACAATATTATACCCATATCTAATCCTTCAAAATCCACAATCAACTCACATTATTCACATCAAAATATTCATCATTATCCACAACAAAAGCACAACAAAATATATAAACATATTAATAAAGTTTAGAAATATACCTATCACTCACAATATCCTCTTACAAATCACAAGTTTTGAACAAGTCACAACAACCAATCCTTCAAAAAAATCACAACTCTAGTTAGTTAAAGACATATATATAAAAAGATACAAAATAAATATCATAAAATTGCAAAACATTTAAAGGAAAAAAGAGTTTTTCCTTACCAAAATCAATGGAGAGAGCAAAAATATTAATCATCTCTCACTCTACTCTCTCTCTCTCTAACCCTCTCTCACTCTAACACACACTCTCTCTCTAACCCACAACTCTCTCTCACCCTCACTCTCTCTTTCACGCACGGGAGAAGCAGAAGAAATATGATTCTGCTTCCTCCCGTGCGTTTATTCATTAAAAATACTCTGATTTGATATAGCGTTCGAACGTTTAAAAAGTAACGTTCGAACGTTATTTAACTTATATTCGAATGTTAAATTTTAACGTTCGAACGTTATTTTAAAAATGTGTGGGAAATTTTCCGCATTTTTTCACGTTCGAACGTATATGTATATACGCATATACGTTCGAACGTTTAAAAAGTAACGTTCGAATGTTAAATTTTAACGTTTGAACGTTAGTTAAAAATGTGTGGGAAATTTGAAGCATTTTTTCACATTCAAACATATATACATATACGTTCGAACGTTTAAAAAGTAATGTTCGAATGTTAAATTTTAACATTTCGAACGTTAGTTAAAAATGTGTGGGAAGATTCCCGCATTTTTTCACGTTCGAACGTATATGCATATACGTTCGAACGTTTAAAAAGTAACGTTCGAATGTTAAATTTTAACGTTCGAACGTTAGTTAAAAATGTGTGGGAAGATTCCTGCATTTTTTCACGTTCGAACGTATATGCATATACGTTCGAACGTTTAGAAAGTAACGTTCGAATGTTAAATTTTAACGTTCGAATGTTATTTAAAAATGAGTAGGAAATTTTTTGCATTTTTTCACGTTCGAACGTATATGCATATACGTTCGAACGTTTAGAAAGTAACGTATATAGCACTAGACTATATATATAATATATATATTATATACTTAACTAATATATAATATAGTGTATTATATATTATATATATATAGTATATAATATACTGCAGTTAATTTATTCAATTTTAATATTAAATCATTGCGCTTCAAATTTCAATCTCTTTAAATTTGTAATAATTGTTCACAAATGATGCATTATTTTATTTAAAAATTACATAAAATTTAAATTATAGTCATATTTACCAAATACTCTATCTAACGTTAGAACTACACCCACTAACGTTCGAACTTCACCCACTAACGTTCAAACGTCACGGATTAACGTTCGAACGTTAGCGCCAAAAAATATTATGTTTGCACGTAAAAATCTTTAACGTTCGAACGTTCATGTAACGTTTGAACGTAAATTTGCTTACGTTCGAACGTCATACGAATTCTCATCTAGATTTAGTGACGGTTTGTATAAACCGTCACAAAAACTGATTTTTTGTGACAGTTTGGGGATTGTCACCAATTCTAAAGCGTCACTAAATCTCAATTTTGTTGTAGTGAAAGTGATTGCGTGATGCTTACATAATTATTACTATAACTATCCTTTCATATATATATATATATATATAGCTTTCAAATCATCACTTCCAGGCCTCCAGGCTTGGACCCAAAACCATACAACTTGTGTAGTTAGTGTTTTAATGGATAAATGAGAATCTCCCTTTGAAGGCAATAAATTACATGTATATATAAATTCAACGTGAATGGATATATCATTCCTCAATAAGTAGAAACCAAATTAAACACATATATTAATGGTCCATGAAATAAACAACCATGCATTAACCATTAGAAGCTGTTTCCCACCAAGGCATGCATGCTGCAAATAACCCAAATTAAGCGCTTAAGTACTTGCGCGCATTCATGCATGGACTAATATAGGTTTACTCGATCGAGTACTAGTAGTACTATACATGCATGGCAGCTTCCAAAATTAAACAGCATGGTTAATTTTACCCAAAAGAAAAAAAAAAACAACCCTCGATCTAGTTTCCAACACCAATACTAATTATTTTTGTACTAGATCAACTCATAATCCCGTTTGTTGAGAGATCAGAGAGAGAGATATCAGAGAAATCAGAGAGAGGGAGGAAGGGGGGGAATGGGGATGACACATAAATAGTTTTTGGATGGACGTAAAGGAAAAGAAACAAAACTGAAAAGTTAGGTGAAAAAATTAATAGCATGGACGTATAGAGAAGTATATATAATCAATAACAAGTTCAGTGGCTGTGCCACGTTGGGGGCGGGGGACCCAGAAATTTGAAAAAAATATCTATATGTTAATTTTTTTATTTAATAAAATAATATTAATTTATCATGTATTGACTATTCCTCTAAAAATTACTTTGATTATTTTATAAAATTTAATCTGATATAAAAATAAAATAAATAAAACACATCTCATATAAAATAAAAAATATATTTTTATTATAAATAAAATTAAAAAAATTCTAATTATAACCAGTATTATTTTTAACCTATTTCCATTATTTATATTAAAAGAGAAATAGTTAAGAATTGAGATTTAGATTCAATACTTGATGATTTAATTTATTTAAAAAAATACAAGTTACAATTTTAGACACTCTATATTTTTATTTGTTTAATATATTTGTATGAATATCTTTATATTATTTCAATGATATATTGTTCTTGACATATCAAATATTTTTTTTAATGCATAAGTTGTATTAAACGTATTTTATTTTTATTATAAATCTTCCTATCAGATTATTATGTATCATAAAAAAAATTATATAAAAGTAGAATAAAAAATATTTTTTATATATTATTTTAATTTTATTTAATCTTTTTAAAATAAATTCCTGACTCAATCACTGAACAAGTTAATGGTAAGTATAAGTAGTAGCAGTACTAGTCAACTTGCTTGTCTCCATTATGCCGTATGCCTTGCGCATGACATTATTAATTGAGAAATGTTAGCCACCGTGCACCTAATTTCCCTCCCCAGCCCTACGTACCTTATTCTGCATCGACATGTCTAAGGTCAATCGATGCACGTACGCGCGCATGCCTTCCTGTGCAATTCGGGTCGAATTTACTAATTAATTATCTTCCAAATTAACCTCTAATTTTAATACATCATGATCTACAGAAGATTACAGGAACAAAAAACTTTATCATCCTGGTCAAGCTATTTAATTAACCAGCTTTATTTTTATTATTATTATTATTATTATTATTATGTACTGCACTGGTTCATGCGACCATCCATTAGCGTAAATATTCGATCGTATGGCTTAGAAAAAACAAATTAAAACATAAATATCTTATAATGCATCGGTCTGATGTCACGATATCTTCATATATATATATAGTCATTTATATATAATACGTACGAAAGGCCATAATTCAAAGGCCGGGCTTCGCAGTGTTGACAAAACACAAAGATATACAGTAGCCATGTCAGCTCATGTTCGATCTGTAATTTATCCAATTTTTTTTTTATTTAAAAAAAAAAAAAAAAAGGAGAGTAGTCTTGGCACATGGAAGAAAGATGCATGCTTAATTAATTAATAAATCAGGCCAATAATAGGAGGAGGCTTAATATTGGTTATTTAGCTAGGTAGCTAATCTATTGGGATCCCTAGCTAGCAAGATGTGACCCAGTAACAACTCAAGTTGGCCAATATATACATATATATCTTAATTACCAATTACGCGCCTAGCTATTAGGTAGCTAAATTTACATAAGTACTGTTTAGGTATGGTTTGGATAGTGAATAGAGATAAAATAAATCTAGATAAAAATTAAAAATTAAATAAAATATTATTAGAATTTTTTTAATATTATATATTAATATTTTTATATTTGAAAAAATTAAAGTATTTTTTATATTTTTTATAAAAATTTAAAAAAATTATAATAATAAAATAAGAGGAGACAAAATATTTATTGAATTCATAAGCAACAATGATCTATCTCACGTGTAGTACGAGTACTACGGTTCATATAAGCTGGATAATCTTATGACCGATTAATATATTAGGAGTGTGTTTTTCCATCATGAATGATCAGTGTTTCAGTACCATAAATGGTCAGAAAGTTTGATGATAACAGCTTCTGCATGCATCGTTATCAACTCCACGAATATCACACGGGCCATGCGTGCATGCATCTTTGGTAGTCTAAAACCAAATCTGTCTCGATCGCCAACGCCCGTCCATTTCCGAAATTACTATTTATTAGTGCATTTTTCTTAAATTACCTCCATGTACGTACGTTATAACGAGCTTGAATTTAATTTGGCTAAGCTACAATGAATATATATATATATATATATTTATATATATACACATCTCAATCAGCTTCTCTCGGGCCAGCTGTACAATAGTAATATATTTAATTTGTTTAAACTTGAATTCAACATGAAAAGAAAAAAATAAATAAAAGTACATTTTGCATCATCAAATTATCAAGAATTTTTTATTTTGCACCATAACTATCAAAACTTATAACACATTAAAACTGCAAACAAAACAAACGTACAGTTGATCAGAGCCTTATTAATTTAATTTTAATTGTTAAGATTGATGAAAAATAGGTGATGTGACACACTTATCAGTTGCATCTTCTTTCTCGATAAGCATGCATGCATTATCTTGAAAACTAAATAAAAAGATATATAAAGTTCAACGAGGTCTTTTGCCGCTATCAATATATATATAAGATACATCTAAGAATGATATCAAGGGTTATCATGTGACAAAAAATGAAATTAGCCGTTGCCCATCTCGCCATAGAGTAAGAGTGTGAACACCATTTTTGTGACATAGTTACTCTCCAATCTTGTCTAGGGTGAAGATTTTGACGGATGGTATATATCTATGAATGTAGATTTGTCATATTGATGAGGGAGCTTATTTTATGTAGCATTTATATAATAAAAGAGATGCTGAAACTTCTGCAAAGACTAGATTAGTTGTTGAGATTTTCGAGATCCATACGGCCTCCAAAATATTTCTTTATGAGTCCCAACATACTGCTGAAGATGTAGAAAGAATTTCTTATTGTTGTATCAAAATAGAAGCTCCATTGATTCAAAAGCTGCCCAGCTTAGACTTTGATGAATTAATTTTTATGTTTCCCATCCCAGGTTAGACTTAGATCTTAAAGGATGGTGTAAAAGGTTGAATTAATCCCTCGTAATTAATTAAGAAGGTAATTTATTTGGATCATTAAAGCAATTTGCCTATCTAGTAATTTGGATCGATGGGAGAACTCCATGCAATCTTCTTTTGGGTTAACACGTGCACACGTGTTATACATGAAACTTTTCAATCTTTTATATTTCAAGAAAAAGATATAATATTTCCGACTAATTTACTAATCATCTTTCGGTGTTTTATTAATTGCTTCCAAAATATTAGTGCAAAGATAGTACTACTACTGTCCAAAAACTGATGATTTTAATCATTAAAGCAATTATATAATATATATATATATAGAGCATCTTTCTATTATGCCGCCTAGTTCTTAGTACGGTACGTGCTGATCTTTATTGTAATTTGATTTTTTTTTCTTTTTATGTTCAAATATTTTAAAATATTAATAAAATAAAATAAAATGAGATCAAACTCAAAGAAAAAATCGAGAGGACGTCAAATCATGAGCATTTTCCATTATATATAACCCCTATATATATATGCTATAATTAAAAACATTAGAAGAAGGAAATTAATGCTTTGGTATGTAAATACAAAAGTAGATCACCATCTTTTTTTGGCTACCATAACAAACTAGCTAGCTGCTTGCTAGGTTTTTAATCATTCCGGCCGGTACTATATATATGCATGCATTGGCAATTCGAGCATTAAATTAGCTGAAAAAACAGTTCACTACACCACTTCATTAATTGGCTCCAAGCTGTATCAACTGATGCATATAAATAATGTAGATCATATATATATTATATATATATATATATATATATGTATGTATTAAAGCTAGTTAGCTGGTAATGTATTTAATCAAATAGTTTATATTCAGTTAAGTTAGGCCCAGACTATTTTGTAACTTGTATATAAGTCAGGCACTTATTTTTTGTACTAAACATTATTGACTTTGAAATACATCCAGAGAGCACAAAAGGGAGTTTATCTAATTCTCGTGTTTTAGATTTTCTACATGGTATCAGTAGCGAATCAATTTCTTCCGCTGATCTCTTTGTTTTGATCTTTTTCGATCTCATAATATGTCTTCTTCTTCATATTCTTCTCCTTCTTCGTCGACTGTTATTGACAGTCAATACACAATCACTCCAGCCGATCTTTCCAACACTTCAATCGTTTCTCCCAAACTCAACGGCAAAAACTATTATTCTTGGAGCCGTGCGATGCTTATGGCGATTGGCTCTCAGAACAAGATCGGGTTCATTGACGGCAGTATTCAACCTTTGTGTTCTACCGATTCGAATTACAACGTATGGTTTCAGTGTAATTTAATGGTCTCATCTTGGATTTATTTCAAAGTCAATAATGTTTTGGTCAAAAAGTAAAGTACAAAAAATAAGTGCCCAACTTATATACAAGTTACAAAATAGTGTGGGCCTAACTTAACCGAATACAAAATGTTTAACTAAATACGTTGCTAGCTAACTAGCTTTAATAATATCAGCCTACACACTCAGAAGAACATTTTATGCCAGTTATTAGTAATAGTCATTAAAGGAATTATCTCTGCCATTCCGGCCTCATGCGTTAATATCTAGCTAACTGCAGTCTCCATGGCATAACTACTACGTTACACCTGATTGATTCTAAACCTCATCAAATAAATATTTTAGTAATAAAGAAAATATATAAAAATAAATTTATAAACTGATATAATTTAATATAATATCATAAAATAAATCTAAAACAAATCAAATTATTTTTATCATAAAATAAATCTAACAAATTAAATCATTATAAAACTATGTATATAAATTTATTAGTTTGCTTTTTATATCTTTTTCGTAGTTGGATCACTTTCCCAAAACGGTATAGTTCCAACGGACAGCTAGAATCAATATTGTTTATTATGCATATAGTTAACAGGAAAATAATTATTTATTATTGAAATTCAAGCTAGCTACGTACGTACCATGCACGCTCTCGATCTTAAGTTAATTAATTGCATTTATTTAAAAAAAAAAAAAAATAACCCTTTCCGGATTATTTATTTTTTGAAACAAAAGATTTTGGCTACATGGCCGGCCTTGAATTGAATGCACAACCACCTTAGCACATGCTTGTACCAGCATAGAAGTATTTTCAGTTGGCATGCCATGCACTTCACCAAACACATGAGCGGCCTCGAAGTTTGGTCTTAAATTAAATGCAAATAAAAAGGACAGGGCCTGGATGCTAATTAATTAAAGACATTTGATAAAATTGGCAAAACAATTCTTAAAGTACTTTTCTGATCTTCTCTTAGAAATTGATCCTTTAATTGTTAAGATGAGTAAAGCTCAGAAACGGTCGGGTGTCTAACTCATATTCACACCGGCCAATAGGAATACAGCATGTGGCAGGTGTATTTGTCTTACAATGAACCACATCTTATTGTAAAAAACCTTGAGACTTTTCTTCTTCTTTCTCGACTCTTCCTCTCTTTGCTTATCCTCTCCCCGAATTCTACCTCTCTTTTTTCGTTCTGCTCTTCCGTTTCTTCTTTCTTGTTATGAATCTGCATAAATACTTGCTGTGATGAACCTGATAAATGAAAACTGTGATGTAATGGTGAATGCTTGTTGTGATGTAATAAGAAAAGGTTAGATTGCTGGGTTGGTTTGGTGTATTCAGAAATGGGAATAGATGCAAGATGTTTGATAAAATGCTCAAATGAGCTGATTTCTATGATCCTGATTAATCCCTGTGGAATAACAACCCCTCAGATTCTTCGGAAGCTACAAGGGAGGAGGCCGACGTGAAAATTTTTTTCAGAGAGAGGCAGAGGAGGAGGCCGACGGGGGTGGTGGGAGGAGGAGAGAGAAGATAAAACTGGAGAAGAGAGGAGTTGTGGTCTCCGGCGCAATCTTGAAAAGTAGTGATCTGCTACATGCGGCTCTATTTACAATATTATTGAAATTCTTGTGTGGCATGTTGTTATTCGCTGGTGTAAAAAACCACTTGACACCCGACCGGCTCCAAGTGCCTCTCTTGTTAAGATAAATAATGAGTCATGTTAGATACTATATTATTATTTTACGATGAGGATGCCACCTCATTATAGTACTGGAATAAGATCAGTAAATGATTATTTTCATAACAAATAACTGACATCAAATAAGTATATATTTTTCTTGTAATGACTCTCCTATAGTACCGTGATAATGTGTCACTATCTATGTATCAGCTATTACTTTTTTAAAACAAAAATATTCAAAATTAAGTAGATGACAACCTAACTGTTTGTTTTTTTTTTTAAAAACGTAAGGGTGCTAGGGTATTTAGATTATGGTACTACCAATTTGTTTGAGGTTTTTTTTTTTTTTTTTTTAAATAGACTTAATTTCACTCACTGAAACTGAAGTTATATCTGTGACTAATCAATACAGGAAAATCCAGAATTATCAACCAAACTATTTATCTGTTAGGAGCTTCCCCGCCAACAAATTTCTTTGTGACAGACATTGTCTAAACTTCTATACCTTCTCTCCTGATAGCAGTCAAAAGAGAAAGCGTTCTATTAAAACAGAGCTAAAACAACATTTCTTCCAAAGAAGATAGGTGCACCCACGCTTCATCCTCCCCAAGAGGAGTACAACCATACTCTCTCCTCCCAAAGAGGAAGAGTACTAACACCCACATTCCTCTAAAAGAAGAGTAGGATAAACATCCACCTTACTCCAAAAGAAGAGTGAGACACTAGCCTATTTTTTTTTTTTTTTTTTTATAAAACTAAAACAAACCAACAATTACAAAAACATAAAATAAAATTGGCAATGGGCTAAAACCAATGGGCCCAACCTAAGCTAAAGGCCCAGTTTGTATGCATGTGGGGCCCAACTCGTTAGGGTTCCATCTCTTCATTCTGTCGCCGCCGCCCATTTTCATCACTTCTATCCTTTGCATCTTCCTTCGCCCATCTCTTGCCCATCCTTGCAATACTCTCATCAAAGAAGGTTTTAAGGACAACCCACGCCCATCCTCCATGCTGCACCTTAAGGTCTTACAGCTCAGTCACACCCTGGAGGTACCTCCCCTTTGCTCCAGCAGCACCAACAGCCACTCTAGCGGCCCTCTGTGCTACACAGCCAGCTAACACCGCCCTTGTTATAAGCTGGAAAACAGAGCAACTGCTAATACGTCTGCAAGAGCCACCGCCTAGCCATTCACCCCAAAAGACCCGAGGCCAAACCTCTGACCACCGAATCCTCTCTATCAGGTCAGCCTGCACTTCCGCACCGCTCATCACATGCACCTGGAGGGTGCTTCGACAAGAGCACGTCGCCATTTACGACCAGAGAGAGGGGTATTGGGGTGAGCCGAGGGCATGGCCTTGGTGCAAGAGTCACGGCGATACAGCTCCCCCCTTAAGACCTTCACCGAGAGCTTATCCAAAAAACCAAAACCAAGAGTTTAAAACAAATCTAAACTAACAGCCACTAACAAAAGAAAATGAGGGAGGATGGAGCCGAAACCCCATCCCCCTCCCCCCCCCCCCCCCCCCCCCCCCCCGGGGATCTGGTTCTGCTTTGGCTGGGTTTCTAAAGAGAAGCCGGAGGTTCTCTCTCTAAAGACAATGTCAAGTCAGTCTCTATTTGTTTGAGGTTTGGCTAGTTAGAATGAGGCCATTGTTATCAACCTATTACATTTATATATGTTGGATTATTTCAAATATTTTAAATAAATCTTATTTTTTAGACTTTCCTTTTAATGTAGGTTTTTGTTTTCTTACATTGAAAAGACAATCAAACTTTTAATGATTTATAAGTGAATGAATTTCATGATATATAAAATAGAATATAAGGATAGATACACAATGATAGTGTCATCCAACACGTTGAGCATGACACATAGACGCACTTAACACTTATGCATCGTCACAAGTAACGGATTTATTTTAATTAAATGAAGTGATGTATTGCTTGAGTTTTTTATAGTCATTAATAATTGTGAATGACAGTTATTTTCTGACTATTGGTTTAAATTAAAACCAAACATTGCATCCACTACTTCTATTTACATATGTTCATTCTAAGATTAGTATTCAGAATTTGTAATCTATACACTATATAAACAATGTTGTATCTTGAGGACAAAATTGTCAGATTCTCTTTTGCATAACTCAATTTCTGATTGGGAAGTAATATTTGTCTAAAAGACAGATTTACAATCACTTCACTGTTTGTAAATTTCAATCTCTGCTTGCTATTCTATTTCTAACAATATATAGCTGGGAAGGGTTTGCATTGACATTCATTAATCTTACACTGATCTCTTGGACCTATTACTTATCAGTAAAAAGAAAAGGCTGAAAAAAGAAGAAGAAAAATTAAAGAATAAGACGATTGATACATACTAGCTAGCCAGGAGTATTACTCCATGTTATGCTCTTACGTGGAAGATCAATCACATGCACTCATGTCGTAGCTGATCTAGAGATGTTAATTATATGACTTCCCAATTAATATTTTAGGCAACAATTGATATATTTCTAGTGTTTATAAAAATTTAGCTCATATGGTTATCACACAAAATATTATACAACATTCTCGAGAAAGTGCCACTGAAAATTATGAAATTCTAAAGGTAGATTTTCCGATCATCGAATAATGATATTCATATAACACTTTACAATAAGTATTAATTACTTATATGAGCTAATTAGTTTTTATATATTTCTAGTGGCTGTGTTGGTTCGCTATTGGCGGTGTGCATGACTGGCCGTCCGGCCTTGTTATTAACGGTCCATGATTAAACAAAGGTAATGGACAATTTGATAGGTTTGAGTCACTACCAAATTAGCTGTCCTAGATCATGAGATTCAAGAAGAGGTCCAGCTATGACTTTTTTCTAAAGAACAATGCTTAGGTGACCGAGAATTCACTGATTCATTTCTTTATTTAATAATTAAAGAAAATTTTTTTGATGAATTTATAATTTTTTTTATTTTTTAAAAATAATTAAAATCATATAAGAGACATTTTAAAAAAATAAATAAAATAAAAAACATATATTATACACTTACCGATAAAACTATTGAGACATCTCTTAAATGATGGTGCGAATCAAAGGCTTCGATTTTGAACTAGATTACCATACCATGCATCATTACCCACATGTATAGTCAATTCTATCATTACATTAGAGCAATGCTACATAAACTCCCAATCTTCACACACTAATTTTTTTTTCAAATTAAAAAAAAATTGAGTTTATTCTTTTTAAATTAATTTAATTCTTTTATTCATTATTCATATATTAAATATTTGATAAAAGAAAAAAATAATAAAAATTAAAAAAAATATGATATGTTAAAATTGTGTGAATAATAAGAAGTTATGTCGATTTTTTCATATTCTGAAATCTCCTACTATATGAGCTAGGGTTGGGGAATATGCCCAGCACTTCTCAATGGGCTGAGAAAGATGTTTAGGCACACTTCAGGAAAACACAGTTCTCACAGACAAGTCCATATTGTATTGATATATGAGTAGCTCTGTATCCATACATTGGATTCGATAGTATAAAAGAAAATTAAAAAAAAAAAAATCTTTTATGTAATTTTTTAATATTTTAAAACAATTTACAATATTATTAAAAAAATAATTTTTTAATCATTAAGTGTGAAAAAAACTGAATCCCCCAGTTAAGACTTGTATGCGACATTAGCATTTCTGTTAATATATTGGCCAACTTGGGGATGTAAAGGTCTCCACGAGTACCGACATAAAAGACTGCTGGCTGAATTGACTTTGGTATTTATATATAATGAGCAGTAACTGTACTAAGATCCAAACCATGACATACATATACACCAATTTTGATGGCAAACACTTATAATTCTATTTAGATCTTAAGAGTATAAAAGATGATCTATAAATGATAATAAAATGATAGTGATCTGTTGGTAAATAATAGTAAAGTAGCTAGTTTGAAAATATTTGAAAATGATTGTATTCCCAAACAGAACTTAGAGCACATGTAAGCATGAGAAGTACTAGGTTTACCCAAGGGCAACAAAACATCAAACAAACAAGTGGGTGTGTATGGACAGTTAATTGCCAAAATTCCTCCTCCTAAGAAAGTAAGAGGGAAAGAAGCTCCATAGAGAGAGATATTCCATAAAAATCTTCTCTCTTCCAAGGCACTTTCTCACCTAAGCATAGCTGGTGATCACAATGCTTTTGGTAAAGGGTACTAGAGCTTTGGATCTCCCTTACCACCTCCAATCATGATTTGTTCCCTACCAATATACCCTCTTTGTTTTGATCTCTCCCATCCCTACTGATTTTTTAAACAAAATCCCCAACAGATGAGTCACATGTGCTATATGTTGTAAGTGCATAGAGCTCACATGCGCTAGTACTACTAGTAATGTCACTAATGTGGAATGGAAAACTTCCAACAATTGCTTGATCATCTACTATGGAATCATTTCCATTGCTATCCTCTAGTTTTCTAGTAGACCAGGAATTGCAAGACTTGCAGCAGTCTTCTTTCTAGTAAAAACTACCTTAATGACAATCTTTCTTTTAAGACTTTGGCCAATGAGACATATAGAGGACCCACTCACTTTATCTTGTTTGGTGGAGAACAAATACTAAAGCATTTAGATTATATTACCAATTTGTTTGAGATTTGGCTGGCTACTATGAGGCCATTGTTGTCAACCTATTACATTGATATATAGCTAGGAAGGGTTTGCATTGACATTCATTAATCTTAAACTGATCTCTTGGACCTATTAATTAACAGTAAAAAGAAAAAAAGTAAAAAAAAAAAAGAGAAAAGAAAAGGGAAAAATAAAGAGTGGCAGAAATAGGAAAGGAAAAATAGAATAAACTTAAAAAGGAAAGGGAAAAACTGAACTTCTATATTTCAATAAAGTCAAGTCAAATGAATACCAATGTTTGCTTTTATATACAAATATAAAATAGGCAGGAAAATGAATAATAAAAGAATTAAGCTACGGTATTTAATATGTCTAATACGCCCCCTCAAGCTAGTGTATGGATATTGATGATACCCAGCTTGGAGATAAAATCAATGAAAGAAGAAGAGGCAAGTGGCTTGGTGAAGCGCTTAAAAACGTTGCAAATGCTACATAAAAACGCTACAATATCTCAATTGTAGCTTTTTTATGTTCCTTGCACATTCGACGTTATAATCCTTTCTTTTTTGATCAATTGCAACGATATCAAAAAAACGTTGTAATTGATATCAATTGCAACGTTTTATTTTCATTGTAAAGTATAAAATAGAACGCTGGAAATAGGTTATGAAATCCTTATTAAGATTGCTGCTTTTGAGCAATTTCAACGATTTTAATCCTTGCAAAAGCTCTCAATAGCGCTGCAAATATCTCATATCAAAAGCAACGCTTGCTTCATTCGTTGCATTTAAAATTTTTTGCAAGGACTAAAATTGCTGCAAAAACTCAAAAAGCGCTGCAAATGCGCCATATCAGAAGCAGCGCTTGCTTTATTTGTTGCATTTAACATTTTTTTCAAGGAGGAAAATCACTGCAAAAAATCAAAAAACGCTGCAAATACCCAATATCAAAAGCAACGATTGCTTCATTTGTTGCATTTAACATTTTTTTCAAGAACTAAAATCGCTGAAATAGATCAACAGTGACCTATTTGCAACGACCAAAAATCATTGCAAATACTCAATTACAAAATTTTAAAAAAAATTACTACTGAAACATACAGTTTCAGTAATTTTTTTTTCACTTGTATTAGAAGCAAAGTTAGTAGATCAGCTAAGATTTAATTCCCTTTACTTAATAATACAAAGAGTACATAGAAAATAACAACAAAGTACTCAAGGATCCTTACCCAAGTCAAATTATAAATTCATTTACATTATAATTTATATAGATAGAGGGGTAGCTCGATACATTTCAAAGTACTGCTAAAATTTCTCTAATCATCCAACACATACCATTATTGCATCTATTCTTTGCAAAAATGAATAAGATGTTCCGGCCAAAGCCACCTCCAACTATAGCATGCTTGCTGTCCAATAAAGGCCATTCAGTTTTCTACATGAAAGATATATGAAGATCATGGTTTAAGAATGTAGAAATGATAGGAATTTACTTAGAAATGGAAGAGAACAAGAAAGTACAAAAAATCTAGAATTTTCACCCAACACAAGCATCTAAAAAATACCTTGTTTTCCATCTCAAACTTTTGAAATTCATTCACATTTTATCTCAAGTCAAAAATGTTAGTCACCCACCATCATTTACACACAGAGCAGCTGAAATAGATGTAATTAATTACAAGACCCAAATTTGTTTACTTTTTATTAGCTAGCTAGGTTGCTTTTTGGTTTGTTGGAATGTTGATCCATGGGTTCAAAAAATGGAGGAAAAAAAGAAAACGCAGCATGGACTTATATTATCGTCCCTTGGGAAGATGGCTGGATAACTTGGAATGATAAGAAAACCCTTTATCAAACTAAGATGATTTTGAGATCTCACCACATACAATCTTAGAAAATTTCGTGGTGTTCATACCCCATTCTAGGTGCTGCTTTGTCATTTTCACTCTGTATAATTCATTAGTTCAAAAAAGGATGGATGGTCTGTATGTGAAATCATTTGATCATAAAGAAGCTGCATCTTTTCATTGTAACATGGCATAACTCTAAAAATAGAAAGTTAAGACTAAAATAAATCAAAACCCTATAATAGAATAACATAACACAATTTACCTCATCATGAAGCATCCAAATGTCTTTCTGTTGAGTTTTACTAAACCAACTAAAGAAGCTACGTGCATAAGATTCTTCATGAGGAAGTCAGGGTGTATGCACAAGAAGCTGAAATGGTAAACAAGGATAAACCGTGAGGTCATTATTTGGAAATAAAATCTGGCACTAGAGACAAAGCTAACAATTTGCAACAATATATGAGGCCAGATTCCTTTCTTGGAATTCAATGACAGCATGGTCATACTTTAAAAAAAAAAAAAAAAAAAGTAAGACACCTGGTTTACTTGATACTTATTTCTGACATGTGGAAACATGTGTTGGGGGTTTACATACCAGGAGTGAGTCCAAAGGCCCTATCTTGGTGAGGATGCACGTAATCAAGAAAAGAATAATAGTACATGGAGATGACATTGAAAATCATGTGGATTATGCAGGGAAAATGAGCAACTCTATAATTATAAAGATTCAAAAACAGCAAGAGCAATCATGTTGATTGAGCTCAAGAAGCTTTGTGAGGCAAATCCCCTTTTCCGTGATAAGTTACAGTTCCCTAACATTAGAGGTTCAAGATTAAGGATGCTCATTAACCAAAGGTAATATTACATCATTACCAAAGGATACTCTATGTATTGGTTGTTATCCTATGATACTCATCATATTTCTGGCTATTTTTATAGACCATAGAGATAAAATTGATTTCGGTATATGTTTGACAGCTTGAATTGGCAACATTCACTTTGCCCAAATTCTAGACAGAATCTTGATATAAGAACCTTCTTTGTGGATCATAGTTGTAAAAATTCCAATGATTCACTTGCACAACTAGCTGCAAGCAACCAGTTGATAGGTTCACCAACAAAAATGGAAGGTTTTCTTCCATTGGGAACAAATGTGGTATGTGATGAAGTTAAATTACGTTCTCTGTTCTTGGTCAAAGACCAAGTTAGTTGCATTTTAATCAAGCCTTACAATTTTTCCAAAATTTTCTAAATTTGCTCTTTTGTTTTTTTTTTTGTAATCAGTCATTCCAATCCACATCAGTAGAACTTCAAACACCTCTCACCACATGGATGTCTAATCTGTCAACCCGAACTCATTCAGCAGTTTTTGGTGGTGGTATTGATTTTGGGAGGGTAACAAATCCAAGTAATGACGCAAATTATTCATCAACCCTTTAGAGCCTGAGTAAAGTTCATACGTTATACAATCTCAGGGATAAAGAGGCATCCATTGTCATTCCTAAATGTATATTATTTTCTTGCTATAGCTGCAATTTCAAATGGTCTTGGGAATTCTGATGAAATGTACAAAACACGGTTCTCTGGGGTTTTAGACCGGGTAAGTTTAATAGCATGACTACATCCTCTTAATTTCTTCCTTTTTTTTTTATAAGTAAAAGAATCTTTTTATTGATCAAAAGAAAACAGGCATGGCCCCTCTTAATTTGTTCTTTAACAATTCTTCAAATGAGATCTATAAATTTTTCTGTAGGTAATGTTTCCAATAACCAATCTTGGTCAAAGTCAGAGTGTGATGTTTAACCCAACCAAGCATGTTACCTATCTAAGTTGTAAAAAAATGATATGTAAGACACCAAGCCAAATAACAAATAATTCATCAAAGGAAATGTTAACAAGAGCATAAATGATTGTATTCATCGAAGAAGAGTGATGACAGATGGGAATAGCAGAGTCCGGCACTAAGCATGCATGTAATAGTCCATGTTTTAGTAAACAACTGGAAGAAACACTTGCCACTTGTATATGATGCTGGTGGGAAGAAATTTTTCATTAAAATGGATCAATAGATAAGAAACTGAGGTGGGAAGGAAAGAGGAGGTAGAAAAATTTCTAATTAATTCCTAGAAGTGCATTCTAGTTTTATTTATTTATTTATTTTAATGGAAATACTCTTACTCCATTCTAGTTTTAAAGTGATATTTGCATGCTGGGAAAGAGTTAAAGATTCATAAAGAAACAAAAATTAGTGCTAAGATGGTGATCTTAACTGCATGCTAGAAATCTCACTTGAACATTCTTTTAGCATGTTACCACCCAAAAAATAAAAAAATAAAGTTAAGATCTTCTTTTAGCATGTTAAAATCTCACTTGAACGCTGATCAATACTACTTCCAGTGGTGCATTCACTTCATTTTGTAGAGTCAATTAAACAATATGAAATACAATATTAGTAATTATCTTGTAATAAGAATAAAAATGGTGCATGAGGATGACACCTTGTCATGCTTGAGAAAAAAATAAACTATATATGATGGTGAGTTTAAACAAAATATAAGTCATGAGATCATCTTGTGCTTGGTTAATTTTAACAAGGTTTCTGCATGTTACCAAAAAAAAAAATAGCATCTGGCCTAGCTAGAAGAAAGATCATGTTTCTAATACAAGTTACAACATGAAAAGTAATGTTTCCAGCTTTAACAAAATATGACACCTAATTATGAAGCTGCATGCATGCATGCATTATATGTGTGTTCCTTAAACACTACAGTGCACCTAATTATTAGCTGCTTTCAATGTTCATACAGTGAAGTTTTAACACACTTCCATGTTTATTAAACTTTTATCTATCTCCCCTCTTTGAATTTACTGTAATTTAATAATATTAACTTACACTCGCCAAGTTTTACTTTCCCCCCTTACAAGAGTAGTGCATGGTGAAATAAGCCTCAACAAAAAGCTAAAAGAAAGTAATTAAAGGGATGGAAACAGCAATATGATAATATAGTAATATTCCATAGATATTCTATGCTATATTGTGAGTATTGAATATTGTATTTCCTTTTACTGCATAGGCCTTATTCAAATATTACAATTGCAACATCATATAGAATATATAGATCTGCATTAATTAATTGAGATGCACAAGTACATATCTTGATTCATAAACCACGTATGATGACTGCAAGCTATTACTCAAGGACCAAAGAGATTAAGCAAGAAACAGAATATTTGTACAGTACACATAAAAAATGATACTGCTATGGAATAATAGCATCGCATATACAAGGATCTAGGAATGAATGTGTATTTAATCATGTAAACACAGATAATGGACACGATGCATTTACACAACCTACCCAATATACTCAATATCAACTAATATCATGCACAGTCCTGTTAACAGTTAGAAATAACAAAGGAGATTTTATAAAATCAAGCACAGTGCTGGTGAAGAGAACTGATTTTGAAGGCATAGTGCACATCCGAACTGAGTACTGTCCAATAAGTTAGATAAGCAAAAGTCAAACTGAGTATGAATATATATATATATATATATACAAGTATATGAGCTCATTGCATTTGGTTACATGCATGCATTATTGTTGTTTGCATGCTAGGAAGCAATTAGAGATTCATAAAGAAAATAAAATTAGTGCTAAGATGGTGATCTTCTATTAGTGCTAGAAATCTCACTTGAACATTCACATCTAGCCCAATGCTCCCACCTCCATAGACTAGAACTGATCCAAAGCACATGGACATGTTATTGGTCTACAAACTAGAAAAATAAATGAAAAAATTCAAACAACTGCAGCCTCCAACAATGCATAAAGTTTAGAAATTATGTAGTTTAACTCATGCATAAATAACACATGATCTCATATTATCATGTACACAATACAACCTATAGAATATAAAATTCCTAAAAAAACAATTATAAGGACCTATAGAAATAAGCATGATTTATGGGTACTCACAAGAATAAACACAGGAAGAGATAGTTCTTGATAAACCATAAATTTCTAATGAAATCCTTAGTTGTTTACTTAGTTATTAGCTTGAGTAGAAGGTAAAAAAATACTTTCAGATCTCTACCAGTTCAACACATAAAAATGGAGGCCTAAACACAATTGAAAAGTGATTCAAATAGAGGAATAAATATTGTTAAAACTATAGCAGAACCTTTTTTGTAGAAACTGTTGGCATGAAACAAAACAAGGCAGAAAATCATCTCACCTCCTCAAGCAGTAGATAGCACAAATTCTACATGTTTCTACCTTCCCTCCACTTAGTTACACACCCAACTAAACAAGTATTAGGGGAAAAATTTAACAATAGATGAAGTTGCAAGAAACCATGATAGAATCTGTTGCAGAAAATTTCACAACTTTGGAAGTATGAAATTTTCTGCAATCTTTCTAGGTGCTAAACGTGAGGTAAGAGAGGGAAAAATTATGAATTATTAAACTAAACTGAACTTGGTCTTTTTACAAATGATATTTAAGCCAAAGTTCCAGCCTTGCAAATACAATAAAGTATAATGTTAGCACTCTAATATCACCTTAAAGTATAATGTGATGTGATAGTGTTAGTTTAATTAAGTGATAGTAATATATGGATACTGTATGAGTAGGTGTTTGGATTATAATAGAATTTTCAGATTTGTGACTAACGTGATTTTTCTTGCATTTTATGCTTGTGTGAAGTATATATTATGCATATTTGTAAGATGGTAACATTTAAGAGAGGGAGATATATATATATATATATATATATATATGAATGTTATTGCATGGTATTAAAAGTTGTATAAGGACAATCTGTTGGATAATTCACAAAGTAAGCAAGATCCCTTTCTAAACCAAATATGGTAGGGATGCAGCATGATCCAAGTGAAAGCTGGAAGCAGAAGGATCATTTTAGGTTAAACAAAGACTATACATTACATCAACATTGTTGGAAGAAAAATACAGTTGTTCCTTTTTTTTATAAGGAAAATACAACTCTTCCTATTGATAAGTCAATTCAGAAAAAATTGCTAGGACAGCACCTACATACAACTTTCCAAGTATTTCCAAGTTAATTTGCTTACTCCAAGTCTCCAAGTCAACGAAAAACAATTCGAACTATATATAGGTGGTCAGCCATATTGATCAGGTCGCCTCGAAAAAAACAATCAGCACAATTCACCACTATCTATTACAATTTTCATACCAATTAATGCCATTAATATTCAGTAGACAAATGGGAAATCACGAATGTCAGGGGGAGAATTACATATATATATATATAAATATTCTAGCAAAACATGAAGAAAAACAGAAGAAAAGAAGAAGCCAAACTCACAAGGGACAGGCAGAGATGTAAACCACGTGGGGGCCGTGGGTTGCGAACAGAGCAAGGGAGAGAATGAGGGCCTCGGGCGGTTGGGCTAGGCATGGAGGAGAAGGGGGCTCCGATAGAGGACTGGCGATGTCGTCGACGTGAGTGGTGGCGAAAGGCGCCCCTAGAGACGGCGATACAGAGAACTCCGAGAGACAGAGAGAGAGAGAGAGAGAGAGGTGAAGCCAGATTTGGCGAAAATGGGATTTCCGGCATGGGGTTTGGGGGAGAAGGAGAGGGCAGACGTCGAGGTGAGGTGGCGGTGACGTGGTGGGGTCGCTGGCGACGGGCTGTGTGTGGCGGCGTGGGTCGAGGGAGAAGATCGATGGGGATTGAGAGAGGGGAAAGGGGGAGGGGGGGCGAGACCACTGGAGGGAAAAGAAAGAGGAATCGGGGGGAAAAAAATGAAATTTCGTGCCCAGACTCAATTACAACTATTTTCAGGCACTGCAAACGTATTTTTACAAATGCAGCGATCAAAATCGCTGCAAATATTAAATTTTTCGCTGTAAATATTAAAATCACGAATCTTTTCACTTTTAAAGAAAAAAATGAGCAGAGATTTAAAAAACGTTGTAATAGATAACATTTTGCAACGACTTTTTTTACAACAATATAAAAATCGCTGCAATAGGCCAAATTTCTTGTAGTGGCAGTCAGCAAGTTAGTTCTTTGATGAAACATGAAAAGGATGGATAATTCCAGCTTGAATTTTATCATGAACAAAAATTCAATCAAGTTTGTTGTGTTTGGTACGTTCATGAAAAAAAGGATTGAAAGCTATGTGAACAGCAGCTTTATTATCACAGTATAGTGCAACAGCAGTAGAATGAGAGACTTTTAAATCATGAAGTAAATCTAAAAGCCAAACCACTTCACAAATAGTGATGGCCATTGCCATGTATTCTGCCTCAGCTAAAGATCTAGAAATTGTTGGCTGTTTTTTATTTCCATGAAAGAAGAGAGCTACCTACCTAGGAAGATCCAAAAACTAGTGATATATCTCCTTGTATCACTGCAACCATCCCAATATGAGTTAGTGAAGGCATGCAACTTAAGTTGTGAGTTGGAAGGAAAGTAAAGTCCTTGGCCATGTGAGAATTTAATGTATTGTAACACTCTATGAGCAACATGCAAATGAGGTTGTCGAGGTGTGTCCATGATAGAATCTGTTGTAGAAAATTTCACAATTTGGAAGTGTGAAATTTTCTGCAATCTTTTTAGGTGCTAAACGTGAGGTAAGAGAGGGAAAAATTATGAATTATTAAACTAATTAAATTGAACTTGGTCTTCTTACAAATGATATTTAAGCCAAAGTTCTAGCCTTGCAAATACAATAAAGTATAATGTTAACACTCTAATATCACCTTAAAGTATAATGTGATGTGATAGTGTTAGTTTAATTAAGTGATAGTAATATATGGAAACTGTATGAGTAGGTGTTTGGATTATAATAGAATTTTCAGATTTGTGACTAACGTGATTTTTCTTGCATTTTATGCTTGTGTGAAGTATATATTATGCATATTTGTAAGATGGTAACATTTAAGAGATATATATATATATATATATATATATGAATGTTATTGCATGGTATTAAAAGTTGTATAAGGACAATCTGTTGGATAATTCACAAAGTAAGCAGGATCCCTTGCTAAACCAAATATGGTAGGGATGCAGCATGATCCAAGTGAAAGCTGGAAGCAGAAGGATCACTTTAGGTTAAACAAAGACTATACATTACATCAACATTGTTGGAAGAAAAATACAGTTGTTCCTTTTTTTTATAAGGAAAATACAACTCTTCCTATTGATAAGTCAATTCAGAAAAATTGCTAGGAAGAGAAAACCAGTGAAGATAAAATGGACAAACTCTTGGAGAGAAATTTTGGTCGTGTGATTCCTATTGACTCCCTAAAGTAGGGGAAAGAAAGGAGCACAATTATAAAATACTGCAATCTCAGTCAACCAAATGGAGTGATATTAAAAGTTTAGAGACTTCGCAAATAAGGCATTTAAATAGGAGATGTAAAAAAATGTGCAACTTGTCTAACAAGCATCCACTTAAAGATAAAATTCCAGATTTGATTTATAAAGTTGGAATCCAGAACATAATATAAAAGAGCATTTCATTAAAGCATAAACTACCATACATGAAAAGTGACAAAAAGGATATAAAATAAGACAACACATGGAAGAAAAAAAAACTCTAAAGATGCAAGTTATCAACTAGAATCTTATGTTATAGAGAAGCATCCATTTAAAAGCATATCATTTTCTAATAAGTAAGATAAGTTTTATTAATGACGAAAAAGAGAGACCATGGTAAAAACAAATGAGGAACATGATATGGTTCTTGGTGCCCAACACAATATAATCCTACTTTCTTACTCAACTCGACAAAAGCAGTGATAAATTTATCCATTTTCAGCTCTCAAGGGCCATATATTTGATTGACATACATTCATGATACCTTTCTTCAAAGCCTTAAAGGGCCACGTATGTAGTCAGTGTCACTCATCGTCACGCATATGTATATGTTTGTTGTTCCAGACTTTAGCACACATACTAAAGTGAATTGTGTTAAGGTTTGGCCTAGGTTATAAAATTAATCAACGTGTATCAACCAAGATAGCAATTCACATCTTTAAAGAAAGTAAAATGTTTGAACTCATATTAGTATGATTAGAATTTCTGTTAGAAAACAATTTCTTAAATAAGTTGGACTAATATACAAGGCATAAACATGCACAAATTAGCAAATAAAACCAAACATTCTGAAAAACAAGAAACAATATTCCAAACACAGCAAAAGCCATAAAATAACAAATAAAAAATAAAAAAACCAAGTAAGGACAGCACCTACATACAACTTTCCAAGTATTTCCAAGTTAATTTGTCAACTCCAAGTCTCCAAGTCAACGAAAAACAATTTGAACTATATATAGGTGGTCAGCCATATTGATCAAGTCACCTCGCAAAAAACAATCAGCACAATTCACCACTATCTATCACAATTTTCATACCAATTAATGCCATTAATATTCAGTAGACAAATGGGAAATCACGAATGTCAGGGGGAGAATTACATATATATATATATATATATATTCTAGCAAAACATGAAGAAAAACAAAAGAAAAGAAGAAGCCAAACTCACAAGGGACAGGCAGAGATGTAAACCACGTGGGGGTCGTGGGTTGCGAACAGAGCAAGGGAGAGAACGAGGGCCTCGGCCGGTTGGGCTAGGCACGGAGGAGAAGGGGGCTCCGATAGAGGACTGGCGATGCCGTCGACGTGTGAGTGGTGGCGAAAGGCGCCCCTAGAGACGGATATACAGAGAACTCTGAGAGACAGAGAGGAGGTGAGGCCAGATTTGGGAGGCCAGATTTGGGAAAAATGAGATTTTCGACATGGGGTTTGGGGGAGAAGGAGGGGACGGACGTCGAGGTGAGGTGGCGGTGACGTGGTGGGGTCACTGGCGACAGGCTGTGTGCGGCGGCGTGGGTCGAGGGAGAAGATCGATGGGCATCGAGAGAGGCGAAAGGGGGAGGGTGGGGCGAGACCACTGGAGGGAAAAGAAAGAGGAATCGGGGGAAAAAAAATGAAATTTCACGCCGAGACTCAATTACAACTATATTCAGGCGCTGCAAACGTATTTTTACAAATGCAGCGATCAAAATCGCTGAAAATATTAAATTTTTCGCTGTAAATATTAAAATCATGAATCTTTTCACTTTTAAAGAAAAAAATGAGCAACGATTTAAAAACGTTGTAATAGATAACATTTTGCAACGATTTTTTTTACAACAATATAAAAATCGCTGCAATAGGCCAAATTTCTTGTAGTGGCAATCAGCAAGTTAGTTCTTTGATGAAACATGAAAAGGATGGATAATTCCAGCTTGAATTTTATCACGAACAAAAATGCAATCAAGTTTGATGTGTTTGGTACGTTCATGAAAAAAAGGATTGAAAGCTATATGAACAGTAGCTTTATTATCATAGTATAGTGCAACAACAGTAGAATGAGAGACTTTTAAATCATGAAGTAAATCTAAAAGCCAAACCACTTCATAAATAGTGATGGCCATTGCCATGTATTCTGCCTCAGCTAAAGATCTAGAAATTGTTGGCTGTTTTTTACTTCCATGAAAGAAGAGAGCTACCTACCTAGGAAGATCCAAAAACTAGTGATATATCTCCTTGTATCACTGCAACCATCCCAATATGAGTTAGTGAAGGCATGCAACTTAAGTTGTGAGTTGGAAGGAAAGTAAAGTCCTTGGCCAGGTGAGAATTTAATGTATTGTAGCACTCTATGAGCAACATGCAAATGAGGTTGTCGAGGTGTGTCCATGAATTGGCTAAGAGTGTGAACAACAAATGTGATATCAAATCTGGTTATATTAAGGTAGATCAATCTACCCACTAGACGTCTATAAACTGTAGAATCATCAAGGAGAGGCCTATCATGTCGAGACAACTTCATATTTTGTTCCATTGGGGTCTTAACATGTTTAGAACCCAAAAAGCCGGTGTCTGAGAGAATTTCTAAGGCATATTTTCTCTATGAAAGGGAAATGCCGTGATTGGTTCGAGCAACCTCTAGTCCCAAAAAATATTTCAAAGGTCGTAGATCTTTCAATTTAAACTTCTAATCAAGGACTGCCTAAGAATGTTGATAGATTCTATGTCATTGCTAGCAATGAGTATGCCATCAACATACACTAATAAGACAATGCAATTAGGACCTTGAGATCTGGTGAATAAGGAGTAGTCATATTTGGATTGTGTAAAGCCAAGTTCAAGAACAGTAGATGAAAGTTTGGCAAACCAATGTCGTGAAGCTTGTTTTAGTCCATAAAAGAATTTATTAAGTTTACATACTCTTTCGTCACTTGTGTCACCAAAACCAGGAGGTACAGACATGTATACCTCTTCCAACAATTTTCCAGGAAGGAATGCATTGTTGACATTCAATTGAATGAGATGCCACCCTTTGACAACTGCTATTGCTAAGAGACATTTAACTGTGACTATCTTAGCAACAGGACAAAAGGTATCAAGCAAATCAATACCTTCTTATTGTGTGAAACTTTTGGCAACTAACCTTGCCTTATACCTCTCAAGGGTACTATCAGACCTCAGTTTGACTTTGTAAACCCATTTTCATCTAGTGGGATGCTTACCAGGTGGAAGGGTAGTCAAGGTTCACGTATGATTATTTTCCAAGGCTACAATTTCTTCAACCATAGCAGTTCTCTAATGAGGAAATTTGACAACTTGGTGATAAATCTAAGGTTCAAAATTTGTGGAAATAGCCAAGGCAAAGGATTTGTGTATGTAAGATAAACAAGAATAGGAAAGGAAATTGGAAAGAGGATATTGCTTACCTGATGTAGAACCAGAAGAATCAACTAGAGAAGGAGAAGGGTAAGCATGAGAAGATGCCAAATGACAATGATAATCTTGTAGATAATCACGTGGCCTGTGAACTCTAGAAGATCTTCTAGGGGAAACATGATCAAATGAGGTTGGAGGTTCTGAATGGTTAGGATCGAGAACAATATCAGAGGCAAAAATTTGAGATTGACTGAAGTCTAAATGATCAGATATAGGTTGAGGAAGGACAACAAAAGAATGATTTGGAAATGACTCAATGTTTTGGGACATTGATTTTAAAGGAAATATATATTCGTGGAAGGTAACATCTCGAGAAACAAATGTTGAATGATTACCAATATCATAAAGTCTGTAGCCTTTAATGGCTAGAGGATATCCGAGAAGGATGCATCTACGAGCCTTGGGAGCAAATTTGGATCTATTATGGGTTAAAGTAGAGACATAACAAAGGGAACCAAAGACCCTGAGATGATCATATAAGGGTGCTTTGTTGAATAGTAACTCATATGGAGTTTTGTTGGATAAGAGAGGGGAGGAAGTTCTATCAATTAAGTACAATGTTGTGAGGACACAGTTAGAGACTAGAATTACAAAGGAAGATTGGATTGGAGAAGGAGTGCACGAGCCACATTAAGAATGTGTTGGTATTTTCTTTCAACAATGGAGTTTTGTTGAGGAGTAGCTACACAAGAAAGCTGATGTTGAATGCCTTTTGAGGAAAAGAATTGGTGCATCACAAACTCATTACCATTGTCAATGCGAATTGTTTTGATTTTAGAGTTAAATTGATTCTCAACCATAGAATAACTCGAGCATCAGATTTAGATTTTAACAAATAAATCCATGTGCTACGAGAGTAATCATTTACTATGGTCAGAAAATATCTAAAACCATCTATGGATTGAGAGTGGAATGGCTCCCAAATATCACACTGTATAAGCTCAAATGAAAAAGATGATTTACTTTGGCTATTATGGAATGGTAATCTCTAGTGGTTAGCAAGAAGACAAACAGTACAATGAGTGGGATTATTATTAGAAATGTGAGGTACAAGGTGAGGTAAAAACTTCATTCTAGAAAAGGAGGGATGGCCCAACCTTTTATGCCATATATCAACATTAATTTGACTAGATGAATGAAAAAGAGAATGAGATTTGAGAGACACATCTTTAGAGCTAACAAGTTGTTCTGATTGATGCAGTAGATATAGTCTTTCTATAGATTTACCCTTCCCAATCCTTCTCCAGTGGATGAGGGCTTGAATAAGGCAAGAATCACAAAGGAATATCAGTAAACAAGAATTAGAACTGAGAACTTTACTGATGGAAATAAGGTTAAATGTAAGAGAATTAACACTTAGGATATTGTGCAAAAGAAGGGAAGGAAATAGATAAATGGAACCTATATGAGTAACTGGTGCAAAAGCTTCATTTGGTAATTTGACAAATGAATTATGAATGGGCTGACAAGAATGAAATATTGATGTGGAGTAGACTATGTGATTTGTAGCACCAATGTCAATAATCCAGTCATTAGAACCAAGGCTGGAAACATTGAGTTTCTTTATGGAAAAAACAGAAGGCAAATGTGAAAGGTATTACCTTAGAGATGCTCTAGAGCAGAAGTAACAGTTGCTACTTGTGGTGGAGATGGATGTGATTCAGAATTAATGAGTGCTAACAACTGTTGACATTGTAATTGAGTGAATAGTAATGTATTGGTAGAATTGGAATCAGACAATGCAACTTGATGAGTTGATGTATATGAGGATTGATTTTGAGATTTGACTTTAGCTCGATATCCAAGTAATTTGAAACATTTTTCAATAGTATGTCCAGGTATTGAACAATGAGTACATATAGATTTGTCTCTTCAAGAAAAAATTTTACTAGTACTCTGAATTTTGCTAGAGGAATTAGAAGATAAAGCAGCAGATTGAATAGGAGGAGTTAAAAAAGATCCTATCTCATGTTGTCTCCCTTCTTGAAGAACAAGGGAAAAAAACCTTGTTAATAGGAGGAAGTGGCTCAATTAGAAAAATTTGACCACGAATATGAGAATAGGAGTCATTTACCATAAAAAACCTCATGATATAATCTTGCTGTTGCAGATCTATCAAGGCTCGTAAGCCTCCACATGAACAAATAGGCAAGAATCTATAATTCATCAATTCATCCCATAAACTCTCAATTTGAGTAAAATAAGCCCTAACAGAGAGGTCATCTTGTGCAAGAGAGGCAATGGCTTTCTATAATTGAAAGATATGAGGTCCGTTACCTTGAGAGAATTGTTTGGTAAGATCAGACCACATTTCCATGGTAGAATTGACATATATGACACTTGCAGCAATCTCTTTAGAAAGAGAGTTAAGGATCAATGACAGAACCATATTATTACATCTGGTCCAAGAAGAAAATAGAAGAGATGTGGCTGAAGGTTGTGGAAGAGAGCCATCGACAAAGCCAAGCTTGTTCTTAGTAGTTAGGGCCATGAGATTCAATAAGATCGGTCCAGCTCTCATGAATAAATCTTTGGCTACCATTTAAGGTTCCTATTTTTAAAAAGGGAAATACTATTTCCACAAAAAATTTATACCGAATTGTAATTTTTTTACTTAATGATTAAGAAAATATTTTATATATCTTATTATTTTTTAAAAAAATATTTAAAATGGTTAAAAAATATGTAAATAAAAATAATAATAATTTATACTTTTCAGTATCCAATACCAAATTTTCTTTTTTCCTCTCTCTCTCTCTCTCTCTCTCTCTCTCTCTCTCTCTCTCTCTCTCTCTCTCTCTCTCTCTCTCTCTCTCTCTCTTTTTATTTTTTTATTTTATTTTTTAAATTTATGGAAACATGCTTCATTGAATTCAGTCAACAAATTGAAGTTACAAGTATGACTTATTAATACATGAAAATTCAGCCTATAAGCCAATCTACGTATTTGTTTTCGAGCATCCTCACACATAGTAGCGAATATTGTCTTAACTTCTAAATCTCTCTTAAGCGAGAGAGAGAGAGAGAGAGAGAGAGAGAGAGAGAGAGAGAGAGAGAGAGCACTTTCTTTATACAGAGTGGAAAGGCCCCCTCCATCCTCCCAGGAAGGCGGATTACTGGATTCTATTGCTATGGACACCAAGTCCAATAGCCTATTTCTACATTATTAATAACTAAGGAGCAAAACTACAATACAAAACACACAAAAACAATGGAACCACAAGTATTGGCATGAGCCCCAACAGCACACCCACAACTGGCATTGGCGGCATGAACCCAGAAAGGCATGAGCACCCAACTCACACACGGACATCAGCCTCCACTGTAGAGGCCTATCATACAACCATCGGTCATAACATTACCCGCAACTCTCGACCAGATCTTGCCCTAGATTGTGTCCGATCTAACAGCTCATCACCTCACTGAGGTCAAACATGAAAAAGGAGAAAACAATACGAAACTATTACATAAATCAAAAAATGCGCTAATGGCCCTCCAATAGCTGTAAGTTAAGCAACTTTTCCTCATCCACTTTATTTGTTTGTCCCTTCTTTTGCCCAACAGTAACCCCACTCTACGACCAGCAACAATTGCTATTACTACCGATGTCCAGAAGTCGCGAGCCACCTGCAACTAAGCTCAGTCCGCTAGCAAACCGTATCGCCATCCAAGAGTAGCGAGCCACCCATGCTAATGAGCTCCTCTGTTTTTATTATTGAAATAGAGTCGCACATCTATTTTTTGCTCCACCAGTGCCACTCATGCCGGTATCAAATTTTCGATAAGCGTTGCATCACTCTCTTAAAAAATCATGGTGTGAGTCGAAGCTTTGACTTTGTACTAGATCAAATACTATTTTAACCCTTTTGAGAAAAAAGAAAAGTACTATTCTATGATTACCCACGTGTATGGTCAATTCTATCTTGTTTTGGAAGTCTACTACTCATGGCTAGACTTGGGGAATGAGCCCACCACTTCTTAAATGGGCTGAGAAAGATTTTTAAGCCCACTTGCCGCGAAAGAGAGTTCTCAAAGACAAGTCAATGTGCGTATTAATGATTTAATCTAGTGGCCAACTTGGGTACGTAAAGGCCTCCACGGCACCACGAGTACAAACGTACAAGCAGTATCTATACTAAAATCCAAACCATCACATACATATACACCAACCTTGATGGCTAACACTGTTTTCTTTTTACAAACGAGATGAAATAAATTAAGATTAGAGTTAAAAGTTAAATAAAATATTATTAAAATATATTTTTTAATATTATTTTTATTTTAAAATTTAAAAAAAATAATTCTTTTTTTATTTTAAAATTTAAAAAAAATAATTTTTTTTATTTTGAAATTTAAAAAAAATAATTTTTTTTTTTGAAATTTAAAAAAGTTAAATTATTTATTTTATTTTGTATTGAAATTTAAAAAAATTGTAATAATGAGATAAGTTGAGTTGAGATGCTTTATTTTTACAAACCAAGCCTTAAGCTTTCTTTAGATTCTGATAGGTTTAAATAGTAAGATTAAAATTTTTTATTTTAGATAAAAGTTTAAAATATTATTTTATAATATTATTATTATTTTAGAATTTAAAAAAAATTAAATTGAGATTTGAAAAAGTTGAATTTTTAATTATATTTTATGTAAAAATTTAAAAATATTGTAATAATGAGATGAGAATTTTATATCTCATCCTACTTGCCAAACTTGTCCTAAAAATATTTTAGATGATCTATAAATAGTAGTAAAATAATAATAATATATTTGTGAATAATAATAAAATAGTATATTTAAAAATGATTACGTTCTCAAATAGAACTTAGAGCATATGTCAGCATGCGAACTAGATTTACCCAATGGCAACAGATCATCAAAGAAACAAGTGGTTGTGTACAGGCAGTTAATTGCCGAAATATTCTTCCTACGAAAGTAAGAGGGAAAAAAGCTCCATAGAGAGATAAACAAAGGTACCTAAAATAAATATATAAATAAAAGTTGATAAACATTGAACTTACCACCATTTTCAAAGCAAACAAAGGTACCCAAAATAAATATATAAATAAAAGTTGACAAAAAAAAAAAAAAGTAATCACTTATAATTAAGAAGAAAAAGGTAGAAGCACCTCGGCCATTTGACTTTCCGAACACTTGTACCTTTGGGACTTGGGATTTGAGGTTTTCCTCATATCAGAGACTTCCAGTTGACGAAGCTGCAGCCCCAGAGATAATAAAAACCGAAAAATGTTAAAAGAAAATGAATAACCCAACAGAAACAAAGAAGAAACTCATGTCCGAAGAAACCAAAAAATAAAAACCCAGGAAATAAAAATGAAGAAGAAGCTGCGCAGAAGAAAAAGGAAACCGAAAAATAAAACTAAGCTAAAAAATGAAGAAAAAAACTCTCGTCCGCAAAAAGGAAAACTAAAAACAAGTCCCCTGGTCGCGACCAACACAAACAAAAAATAAAATCCCCAAAAACCCAACATACTGTGCTTCGGTGCTGTCCCCAAGTAATTCTATTAATGAAGTTGAGGAAGTTGTGGGTCACTGGATTTAGACTTTAGTAGAGTTCCAGTGCCCGAGTACGAAGACGTAGACGAATACGATGATGTGCTCGGTGCTTCCCTAAGTGATTTCATCGATGAAGAGAGAGAGATTTGTGAATGGAAAGATGAGGTGGGGGGATTTCTTGAGAATGGTGAAGATAAGAGGGAGATAAGGACAGATAGCTTGAGGAGAGAAGCATTGATGTTATTATTATTTATAATTTTTTTTAAAGAGAAAAGAAGTAGTTCGAAATGGATCGGAATACCTGTTTTTTGAAAGGAAAAATATAGTTGTAAATATAATTATGCACTAATCTGTATATCAATATAATGTAATTGATTAGAAAGTAGATTTTATTGAAAACAGTGTTAATTTAAATTTTAAGTATGAATGAATCAATATTGGTACACAGATTAATACGCGACTGTACTTACATATAGTAAAACTCTTTTCAAAAAGCTTTTCTGTACAGGTAAACGGGTAAGCAGCAAATCGGTTAATTGGAATTGACTTGCATTCGAGTCAGGTCGATATGGTTTGCTTTCGGATCGGGTTGGGTCGGTGAACAGCACTAGACTTTTTTCCCTACCCATATAGGCTCTTTGTGTTGATCGCTCCCATCCTTACCCATTTTGGAAACAAAATCATCAACACACGAGTCACACGTGCTGTATGTTGTAAGCACATAGAGCTCACGTGCACTAGTACTACTAGTAATTGAAATGGAAAACTTCCAACAATTGCTTGATCATTTAAGTCATCTACTATGGAATCATTTCAATTCCTATCCTCTAGCTTTCTAGTAGATTAGGTAGTGCAAGACTTGCAGCAGTCTTCTTTCTAGTAAAAACTACCTTAATGACAATCTTCTTTTAAGACTTAGGCCTGCAAGACATATATAAGACCCAGCCACTTTGTCTTGTTTGGTGGAGAACAAATACTTTGTCTCATGTCGTGAAAATATCTTTTAATTCCGTTTGAGTTTATATTGATTGGATCAACTCACCTCTATGATCAGTGAATAATACTTCTTGATAATTCAGATATCCATGCAAAAAGTTATTGGATACATGAAGACCAAGATGATACTTTGTGTAAAGGTCGAGGACAGAAGGACCAAGTATATCATTGGAAACCATCCAAAAGTACATCATTTGATTCAAGAAACAACTCGAATTGAACCACTATTAATATGTTTTCAACTTGCTAGAAAAATTAGCCATTTACCCTAAACTGTCGAATTTGGTAATTTAGTTATAACTTAAGGTTAATCAAATTTTCCATCATCGGTCGATTAAGATTATATCCTCAAAATCGGTGAAAAAGAAGACATGAGACCAATTTTAACAATTTGTAAAAGTTTTAACTTGCCAGTTTTGGTCAAGGAAAACAATATCTGCAAGCTTTCTTTCTTTCTTTCTTTCTTCCATAAAGGGGAGGTGGGAGTGACCAGTGTAGCGTGCTACTCTCCTTGAGCATGACCATAGGAACCTCTCCTCACTATAAAATGTCCAGTTTGAACCATAATTATTGCCCGAATAGGCGAGCCCATATTTCTGCAAGCTTAAACATTCTTGTGCAATTCTTTTAAAAAATAAAATAAAACTCACTCAAAGAAATTCATTTTTCAAAATAGGATTTACATTTTTTTCAAATGACTACGAAAATTTATGCATTTTAAATTTGTATCTATCATTATTACTCCTCCACTACGTTGCAAAAACATTTTCTTGGATTAGAAGGGGGGCACTTTTATGACGATGGGCTTCCAAGAAAATTATAATTATTTTGTTTTGTATAGAGAAATGTTATTTATCGTCCTCACACCATACGCTAATATATAATTTATCATTTTTGTCTTTCTAGCTAAATATACATATCAATATATGTGTTTAAATAGAAGAATAAAAATTAAAAATTATATATTATTGTGTGGTGTAAGAAATAATAAGTAAAATTTTTCTCTTTATATTAGGGCCTTCTCGTTTTTTCTGCTATTAAAGCTTACCACAAGGAGTAACATTTGACGAACCAGCCCACTATTGGTTACTGGACTAGGAAAGAGTCTTTGGAGTCTTGGACCATTACTTGGAAGATCGTCCTCAAAGACCATGTGGTTCATGTCAGCATTTTAGCCCAAATGGGAACCGTCAAGGTTTTTGTAACAGATGTATACGTGCAAAGCTCAGGATCAAGTTTGGAATTATAAGATGAACCACGGCTTAGAAAAATGGACACTGGAATAGAATGAGAACCGATTCAATTGATCAGATGACTCAATTTGTTGAATTGGGATTCATGACAAATTTGATTTGAGTATATTAAAATTAACCAAAATGATTTTTAGGAATGTAATTTAGGAATTTAAATTTATATATAAAAGAATTTAAAATATGAATATGATACGAATCTAATAACTTAAGCAAGAATGAAATTAAGGTATTGGACCTTAAGTATCCGTAATTTTCTATTTTTTATCTTTGTTCTCTCAAGTTTTTCTTATCTAAGAAGAAGAAAGCTGCTTAAGTTATAGAGCCAGGGCGATTCAGCATTTTTTGCATAATCACAAATTTAATTAAAAACACTCGTTGTTCTCTTAGTTTTCTCTTCAACTAAATAAAATAAAGATTATTATATTTTACTTTTTCAATTTTTCTACACTTCTTATCATACACAACGACTAAAAAGAGGTTGTATATTTATAGTTCTATAGCATTTTTGTACAAGAAAAAAAAAAAAAACTAATTTCTCAAAACAAAATCCAAAAACAAATTAGCTTTTAATTAGCCTAAATATGTTTAAGGCCTTGTTTGGATTCATAATTAAACTCATCTCATATTATCTAATCATTACAACTTAGATTAGGCGGAAGATGGGCTCGACTTCGTTAAGTGTGAGTGAGTAGCTCGGCTTGGCGAAATAAACGAAAGATGGGCTCAACCGTGTTAAGCGTGAGTGCTTAACTCGGCTTGCCGAGTTAAGCAGGAAATAGGCTCAACCGCGTAGCTCGGCTTGGCAAGATAAGTAGGAGATAGGGTTGACTGTGTAGAGTAAAAGCGCGTAGCTCGGCTTGGCGAGATAAGTGGGAGATAGGCTTGACAACATAGAGTTCTAGCGCATAGCTCGGCTTGGCGAGATAAGTGGGAGATAGGTTCAACCGCATAGAGTGCGAGTGCATAGATTGGCTATGGCAAGAGATGTACTCTACCACGTAAGGTGAGTATGAAAATGGTAGAGCAGTCAAGTGACTTACCAGCCTATTTGGGCACCTAGGAGGTCGGTCGATCTTTGAACTTTCTCAAGCAGGGTATGAGCGCGAAACTAGGCTACGGCAAGAGGTGTGCTCTACTGCATAAAGTGCAAGCGTGAAGCTCGACGGCGGGAGATGTACTCTATCGCATAAGGCGTGAGCACTTAGCTCAGCTCTGGGGGGATAAGCAGGAGAAAGGCTCGACTGCATAAGGTGCATACGAAGATGGTCGGGCAATCAAGTGACTTGCCTACCTATTTGGGCACCTAGGTGGTCGAGCGATCCCTGACCTCCCGAGTAGGGTACGAGCATGAAATTGGACTATAGCGGGAAGTGTAATCTACTATGCAAGGTGCGCACAAAGGTGGTCAGGTAGTTTAGTGACTTGCCTGCCAATTCGAGCACCTAGAGTTTGGGTGGTCTCAAACCTTTCCCAAGTAGGGTACGAACGTGAAGCTTGGCTAGGGCGAGAGGTGTACTCTACTGTGCAAGGTGCACACGAAGGTGGTTAGGCAGTTAGGTGACTTGCCTATGCTATTTGGGTACCTGGGAGGTTGGGCAGACCCTGACCTTTCCCATTTGTTGATCTTCGTGGGGAGATACTCTATTCAGGTAGTTTCAAACTACACTTGCTCCCACTTGTTGACACTCACGAGGCAAGTAAGTTGTCGGACAACTAAGGACTGGTGCGCACTTCATTGCCGGAGGGATCAAACAGTCTTAAGCATTATACTCATCCCTTTGGTACCTCACGGGGAAGGTAAATGTCAAATGGTTGAGTAGCCAGTCCACACGTCATCGTGATGGGGACAGGGCAACTAGTTCGGGCAACTGAGAGGCCAGGCCCGCTCTCCTCTATTGGGAGGTCAGTCTACCGTGGGGTCGATCCTGCCAATCGTCCCTCATGGGGAGGTAGGTTGTTCGAGTAGTTTGGGATTGGACACACTCTCGTCCGTTGACATCACATACAAGGTAAGTGAGGGTCAAGCTAGTAATGATCCCACACTTCATTGTGGTGGAGGTCGGGGTAAGTTGTTGCGCAGTCGAGAGGTAGGACCCGTTCTCCTCCTTGGGGAGGTCAAGCCATCGTGGGGGCTAGTCCAGCCTATCATCCCGCATGGATAGGTAGTGTGTTCGGGTAGTTCGGGATTGGATTCGCTCCCGCCTATTGACGCTCATGAGGAAGGTAAATGTCGAGCAGCCGAGGGCTTATCCGCACTCTATTGCCTGAGGGATACAGCTACCTTAGGCATTACACACATCCCTTTGGTACCTTGCGGAGAGGTAAGCAATTGGTGGAGATCCGTTGATGGAGATCTCATTGATCGAGATTCCAATGAAGGATATTTCGTTGATGTTGGGCAGCCGAGAGCTAAGCCACATTTCATCGCAAGAGGGATAAAGCTAACCTTTGGCGTGACTCATCGCTTTGGTGCCTAATGAGGAGATAAGTATTTGCTGGAAATTCTGCTAATGGAGATAACATTCATGGAGATTCTGTTGATGTTGGGTAGCCAAGGGCTGACCTATACTCCACTGCTAGAGGTATAAAGCCAGCCTTTGGCGTGACTCATCCCTTTAGTACCTCGCAAGGAGGTAAGTATTCACTGGAGATAACGTTAATGTCCAAGTGGGGCTATACAACTAGTGTTCCACGCCATAGGAAATAATTATATTAGTAAATTCATACAAATTGTGAGGAAGGCAAATCGGAGTATTTTAGCGGTTGTGGCCAATTTTTGCTGGATTGGAGCATTGCCTACTACTAGTTGTCATTTCTTCTCTTCCTCGCCCTTCTTTGCTTTTCTTTTATCTTCTACTTCTTCTTCTTCTTCTTCTTCTTCTTTTTGAGTGTCCTCTAAGATGCATGCCTGTCTGTGGTTTGAGTATGGTTTCGGTATCTAGTATCAGTTTCCCGCTTGTACCTCATCGAGATTGAGGCCGTCCAAGGTGTGCATGTGATACATAAGGTGGTCGCGGTTCGTGCATGCAACATGCAAGGTGGCTAAGGTCACGCATGTGGTAGCCAAGCAAGTGAGGCAACTGACTGTGAGCCGTGGAGCATGTTGTTTGGGCCATGCAACTTGACTTAAAGGTGTCTCACTCCAAGTTAGGCAACTGGTCAAGGGAAAGGTTCCTGCAACTTGGTGGCTAGGCTGCCTGGCTCCTAAATGGTTGTGAAGGAGTTGGTCGAGAGCATGGCCAACAAGATGGGTTGCTTGGCGGCGAATAAAGTGGCTGAGGAGTGTGTTGGCTAACTAGTGTGTTGGTAGGTTAAGGAGACAATAGGCTTGGAGTGGCTAGTCGCACTGGCCTACAAGCCATAGTTGTGGAGGATGGTCAAGGAAAGATAAGCCAAGGGGGTGAGCTTGGTATGGGGCATGGCCACGGGTGAAAGGCAAGTCGAGGGTCATGGACGAGGAGCCAAGGTCCATGGAGTAGGGGTGGGCAGTGGGGGCCCGCCCCCCACTACCCCGCCCCCGTCCGCCCCGCCTCTGCATGGGCGGACGGGGTACCCCGTACCGCATATGCCGGGGCGGGGTCCCCCGCCCCGCATGAAATGCACTAAGCGGGGGCGGGTGGCAGGCAGGGCTCAACCCCGCCCCGCTTTTCCCCCGCCCCGCATTTTATATTTATATTTATAAATATATATTTTATATTTATAAATATATATTTTTATTTTACAAATTGTATATATATAATATATTACAATTTGTTAAACTTGTTCACAAGAATCACAAGAGAGTGAAACTTGTTCATCACAATATTGCATATGACATGGGCACCCTAGGCCTCATTTATATAGAACTCTAAGGCCATACAAGAGTCTTACTTGAGCAATGTGGGACTTACGTTGTGATTTTTGTGAACAAGTTTAACAAATTTAAAAATTAGTAACATAATTTTTATGTTATTAGTTTTTAAATTATTATTATTATATATTTTAATTTACGATTTAATTATATAATAATTTGGGTCTAAAAATAATATTTTTAGACACAAAATTTTTTTAAGCCCATTGAAATATGGGATTCCTGAAGTGGACGGGGGGCGGGGCGGATGGGGTGTTCGCCCCGCCCCCTCCCCCCCCCCCCCCCGGCACCGGAGCGGGGGGCGGGATGAAATATTCATCCCCCGCATATGCGGGGGCGGAGTGCGGGGAAGGGGTGCACCTGCCCCGCATGATGCGGGTAGCACCCCTACCAGGGAGCGTGCTAGGTCAAAGGCACTGGTTGGGTTGTACTTGGTCGAGAAAACCAGGTGACGAGCCCACGACTGTGGAGTGAAGGTCCTCTAATGGGCGAAGGGAGACCTTGGTCATGAGCTGGCCGAGGAGTCCAATGCACATTTCGTGCACTAGGTGTGTACCCGAGGAGCATTATTGTTGTCAACAATGGTGATTGCGGAACATCTTTTAGGTGGCAGAGGATGCTAATGGCCAAAGTGGTGGTTGTCGGCAGACCCAACGAGTTCACGGCTGCCAGCCTGAGCTCTTCAAGCGTACAATGTGTGAATGCCTTCAGCTCGGTGCAGTGGTCAGGACCACACCTTCAGGGACAGAAGACACTAGCATGCCATGGGGTAACCGTCAATGCCTCTCTTAGGTCGTGTCGTCGATTGGGCAGAGTTGCAATTTCGTGCCGCTTATGGTTGCATTGCTATTCATGGCCCATGGATAGGGCTAGTTGGTGACAGAGCCAGAAAGTGCCGATGGTCTAGTTGGTGGTCGTCGGCGAGGGCATGGGGCTCATGGCTGGATAAGGGGGGCCATGGGCGAGGAGAGACATCAAGCTCCCACTACATGCAGAAGGTGCATTGCTGCGAGCCACCTCGCATTTGCCTCAGTTGGCCGTTGATGGGCACGACCGTTGTCCAATATGCAAAGCGAGTTGCACACTAGTATAGTGTTCATAGCCCCTATGGACAGGGCCATTGTGGTTGTTAGCGAAAACTATCGGTGGTCCACACTGGCAGGTCATCAGAACTCGTAACGAGAGGCTGTGAGCCTATGGGTGCACGACGATGTGTACTCGTGGTGGTATGTGCATGACACTGTTCATGCCATGCATGACCACCACGTGGTACAAGTGCACTGTGCACATTGCACAATTGGTTCATGCCCAAGTGTGCCTTTAATGTATCCTACCGTTTTATGTAGTGCCTAAGCATCTACAGTGTAAATAGCTAGGGTGTTTGCATTCTCGACCTTATACACTATGTGCGTAGAAGGGCTCACTCATCGATTTCCTAGTGTGCAATGCATTTAATCGCCTGGGTGAGGAAGGGCTCACTCATATAGTCGTTGCAGCAATATTTTCCATAAAAATAAAAGTGGAAAGGCCAAAATTACTTTATCTAGAAGAGCCTCGTCTACTCTTTCGAAGACCATTGAGCACACTAGGAAATCGTCCTTCTTCCGCTCCCAGTATAAGAAGTAAGTTGATCCCACAAACGGTGTCATTGTTAATATCTAAAAATGACACAATAAACTGGAAGGGGAGAAGGATCCATTCCTGGTTGCTGAGGTTGTGCTAGACTTGGATCGGTATTGTGTGGGCCCTCAATAGTGGTCCGATGCAGTTATACGGTATTGATGCGTATGTCCATGACCATAAACAATAAATAAATATAATGAAAGTAAAAAAAGATGAACACACATATTTACATGATTCAGGGCTTGGCATATGTCCACGGGGGTTCGAGGAGGGGAGAATCCACTATAATAAGCTTGTTTTACAGTCTCTCATTATTTCTCATCCTCAATGTACAATAGATTCCGAAGGTTTCTCTTCCAAGTCTGGACTCCATCGCTGGAACTTGCCTTGAGGTTGAAGAAGCCTTCCCAGAGAGGTCTGGCCAAAAGTTTCCCTAAGTCGTAAGTTCCTATGCCTTTTATCTCCTACTCTCTCTTTTTTTTTTATGTCACCTCACCCTTTCCCACGGTGCTCCAAAGCGTAAGATGAGCCTTAAGGCTATCTTCTCCCTCCCACAGGGGAGAGCGGGTTAAGCCCTTCAGCTACCCAACAACTTACTCCAACCTCCACCACGACGAAGAAGGGTATCAGCACCAACCTATCCCTTACTTACCTTCCCTGTAATGCCTACGAACGAGAACAGGTATAATCACAAACTACTTGAATAACCTACCTCCCCCTGAAGGAAGATAGGCAGGACCAGTCCACGGGGCAACCAAACCTCTCCATGGAGGAGAGCGGGTTTAGCCCATCGGCTACCCAAACAATTTTGTTAGGGACCTCAGTCTAGTTCCTAAACATTATGATCTTTTGGTCTCACATTGCCTTATGATGATCGAACACTTCTCGTCATCTTGCTTGGTCTTGAACAATTTATGGCAATGAAGGGTTCTTAAGGTAATGGAGGTATAGTGTTCAGTGATGGATTTGATGATGATAATGAGTTCAGGCAATTTAAGTGATGAATTTGTGTGTTTGATGCAATGTAGGATGACTTGATGATGACCCTTGGTGTTGGCAGCACTTGGCTGATGTTTAGGATTGGTATGGTGAAGTGAGGCTAGGGTTTGAATGGTGAATGGATAGAGTTGCGAATTTTGGAAGAGTTGTTTTAAGTAATCTAGCGTTTTGGTTAGGTCAAAGATGAAATGGATCTTAGGGATGGTGATGTGTAGGATGAGATCCAAAAGTGTAGGAAGTGTTTTAGGATTTATGGGAATTCATCTAGGGTAAGATGAGGTAGGAAGTTTAGGGTTTAAGTGGGTTTAAGAAAGATCCTAAGATTTAGGAATTCGAGGCTAGGGTTAAGGTTTTCTAAAATATAGGAAATCCTTATGAGAATTAAGGTACTATTTGGCTATAAGAAATTTTCATCTCAAACATAAAATTTTCATCTCATCATTACAACTTTCTCAAATCCCCATACAAAATATAATAAACAATTTAACTTTTTTCAAATCTCAATACAATAATTATATTAAAATATAATATTTTAATATTTAATCTTAAAACTCAAAATTCTCATCTAAAAAATCTCAATGGCCAAGCAGAACCCCAGTTTATGGCTAGGAATTATGGAGGCACTAGATCTCATATAGATCTAGGGTTTTAGGGCTTTATGGAATAGATCTATGATAGATCTAGAATTTTATGACTTTATGGAATAGATCTATGATGAGATTTGGATCTATGGCGGCTTATGAAGTATTTGGTAGGTATGAAAGTGTATGGAAAGTATGAGGTAATGGGTATTTTGGCTAGATCTCTTGGGAATGGTAGATCTAGGATGTTATATGAATGAAGGATATGGAAAATATAGATATGAACTATGATGGACGTGATATGTGCATGGAATATGAGATGATGCAAGATTTTATAAGATCAAAGGAAATTTATAAACAAGTAGGAAAATATATATGAACAAAGAATAAATTACTCAACAAAGGAAAGATGAAGACTCTCTTTTTGGTATATATGGATATTTTGAGAAATCAAAGAAAAGTAAGAATAACGCTTAGACTATGTTTGATAGGCAAGAAAATATAGATGAACAAACTAGGAAATAAACAAGAACAAAGATAGGTAATTGAATGGAAAAAGGAAAATACTCATCAGATTGATAAATAATTCAATACCGATTCACGAATTGTAAGCTGATGATCATCTCCTTGAGATTCACAAATTGCACCCAAGTAGCCGACGTGCCAAGCACCGAAAGAGATCTCATGAACATAACTTAAACCGTCCACCACGAAAATATGCCAAAAGATGTAAAAATAAAAGCTAAGTGCCCTATTTATAGGCTTGCAAGGTGGAAACTCTAATTAGGTCACATAAATAGTAAAACACTTAAAAGAAATAAATAAATTGAAATAATAAATAAAATGAATAAATTGGGTTGTGGGACCCATGGGGCCCACAGCTTGCTTTGGTGCTGGCCATGTGCTAAAATGACCCATGGTATAGGCCATGGGAATTAACTAGCTAGGCTGCATGGCTGGCGGGCAGCATGCGTGGCCTAGTATGGCCTGCGTGCTGGCCAAGCTACTAGCCTGCGCATGGCCTGCATGCTAGCCAAGCTGCTAGCCTGCGCATGGCCAGGCGGTGGACACGGCATGGTGCCGTGCACTGGCCTGCATGGCCCCAGTTAATGGCCTGGGCATTGGTGCTGCAAGGCATGGGCTAGTGCAGTGCATTGGATGTCATGTATGATGGGGCATGCCACTAACCTCACTGCTATCGCAGTGCATGCTGAGCATGTCAAGCCATGGCCTTGGTGTGTTAGCTTGCCTCCTAGGTGCTATCAAGTGAGAGTCATGGCAAGGGTCATGGCATGTCTATCGTGCTAACATAGGCATGCCAGCTAGGATGTCCCGGACATGCCACGACAGGAACCATGGCATGTCCCTGACATGTCTGTGCGGTTGACATGAGAGTGCCATGGCAAGGGGTCATGACATGCTAGCAATGCTATCAAGTGCGTGCTATGGCGAGGGTCATGACCTGTCTGTGGGGCTGTCATGCACGTGCCATGGTAGGGGCCATGGCATGATAGTGGTGCTGTCAATTGCGTGCCATGGCGGGGGCAATGGCATGCCTGTGGTCATGTTGATAGGTTGTTGGTCATGCTGATGGTGCTGGTCATGTTGATGATGCTGGTGGTGCTGGACATGCTGATAATGTTGGCAATGCTGATAGTATTGGCCATGCTGATGGCCCATGGGGCTGTCAGTGCATGTCAGCGATAGTGTCAAGGCAGGGACTGTGGGGTTGTCAGGGCATGCCAACAGCTTTGTCAATGGGTTGTCAGTGCTGAGCCATGGCCTAGTCAAATGGAAAGGCACGAGCCATCTTTCAATTGACTCGTGCCATTCCCGCAATCTTCCTAGGGTCTGCACTTGACCACTAGAGAAGTCCTCCAAAGGTAGGCTTGACCCCATAAATGGCCCGATTTTGGTTGTCCATACATGTCTAGAACCTTGTTGCCCAGATGACTAATACAAGAGGGGGGGTGAATTGAGTTGTATTAAAAAAAATAACAATTATAAATCAAATATATAATATAAAATATAAACAAAATATGAAATAACAATAAATATAAAGAGTAAGGGTAAGAGATAAGCAAACTTAGTATGTTAACGAGGTTCGGCCCCACTGCCTACGTCCTCGCCTCAAGCTACCTCTTGAGGATTCCCAAATTCACTATTCAACCTCCTTCAGGTGGAGATAGAAACCTATTACACCTTTGAACAACATCGCTACAAAGGATCGGTGTAGAACACCCTCTACACTTGCAATCACCTTACACGTGGTGATTCAACTATTCCCCGTGTAGAATACTTTCTACACACACAAGGGTTATACACACCCTTTTTCTGATACCAGAGCTGATAGTGGGTAGGTTATCGGAAAACACTTCTCAATGAGTGAAATAAGAACAATACAGCGCAAACTATATCTGTCAAAATGAAAAAGGATTAAGGCTCAATGCTTAGAGAAGAGAGAATGAAAGCTTTGAATGAATGTTGTATGCACTTGGTGTTGTGAATGTGAAGCTCTCAAATGATCTATTTATAGGCATATGAGACTTCATATTCAAATTTAAAAAGATTCATATGTCAAAGACAACATCATTCACTTTTTCAAAAAAATCAAACCTAATCTTTTACTTTTGGCATATGACAAAAGGAGCACGCTTTCCTTTTCAAAAAAATTTTCAAACAAAATCATCTACCTTTTGTATAAGTCTAAAAAAGTATCAATCACTTTTGAAAATATTCAAATAAAACATACACATATGAAAGATGACAATCAATCATTTTTAATATTTTCAAAATTCAACCCTTTAATCAAGGCATGTACATGTAAAAGATGACAATCAATCATTTTTAATATTTTCAAAGTTCAACCCTTTAATCAAGGCATGCACATGTAAAAGATGACAATCAATCATCTTTCAAAATTTCAAATTTAATTTTCAAAAATATTCATGCACATGTAGAAAATGTATTTTAATGCTTTATGATAAAATATTAATTTTGAGCATTAATCCCAATTTCAAATTTTAAGAGATTTACAACATTACTCTATGACCTTAATGTGAACTTGTTTCCTTCTTGCTCATGCTTGGTTCTTTGATGTGCTTGACTCCATTGTGTGGACAACTTGAGCTTGAAACTCCTTTATTCTTTTAATTCATTTGTTATCATCAAAATTCATGTGTAGATTTATAATCACATGAAACTTAAAACCTTAGGTTCAACAAACCTTATCCTAGGGTGATTTTTGTTGGGGGCATGTCATGGTTGGAGCCATGCCTCCAATCTTCCTCACTCCCCAACAAAGTAGCTCAAGTTTGCGAATTCCAGAAGTTATTCACACTAACTAGTTTGATTGTCGCAGTTCGAACACACGACTCCTACCTACCTTCCCATTGAGACCAACATGCTAGTTTAGCCTCAAGTTGGCCCAATTTGCCTCATGGCAAAGTGCGGGCTCACTATCTTAACTGCCCGACGTAACCTAGGCTGAGTTCAGCTTTAACAAGTTGCTCAGCCCCCTCTAAGAGGCTAAGATTACCTCCCCGAGGGCCTAAAAGGGGAAACGTTAGGCTTGAGGTGTCCCTACCCCTCCCTTGGCAAAGTGTGGGTCAAGTCCTTGAACTGCCCAACACAACTCTAGAGTGCCATTTCCAACAACAAAACATCTCGAACCTACATTGTACTTGTCAGATTGATCAGGTTAGCAAGTGTTAGAAATGTTTTACACTAACTAACTTGCCTTTCACAGTTTGCACAAGAAACTCTTCCTTACCCTCCATCGAGGACCAACAGGTTGGCCTAGCCTCAATGCGGCCAAACTTGTCTCGCAGCAAAGTGTGGGTTCAGTCTCCCAACTGCTCGACATAGCTAGAGATGAATTCAGCCCGAACAAGCCACCTGGCCCTTGACCAAAAGCAAGAGACAACAGGATGAGCCCAGTCTTATGAACAACTCAAACCCTTCACACCTACGAGGGTCAACGAGGCGAGTATAATCTAAAAGTGCTGCTCTAATTCCTCTAGACACAAGGCGAGGTCAACCTCCACACCCTGCTTGACCCTCGCTAAAGGCATAAAGCAAATAGCTTGCCCCTCAGCTGCCTGTCTTGCCATCTGCCCCGTGACAAGTTAATGGGCGGAAAAGGTCAGGAATTGCCCGACCTCCGAGACGACCAAGACGGTCGATAGGTCATTTGCCAGCTCAACCTCGTTCATGCGCACCTTGCGTAGTGGGAACCACCTCTGGTCTAACTCCAACTAAGTGTTAAGGCAACCAACTACGGGACAACTCACTAGCCATTAGGGGCCCAAGTTAGCCAGGAAATCCATCAGCCCAATAGAGGACCCCGACCTTGGAGTAGAAGTCGGCCTATGACTTCAAACACGCAATAATTTCACCATCACGCAAAGGAAGAGAGAACACACCCCCTCATGTAGCCTAGAGCAGACAAGTGAACGCAAATAGCAGGGAGTCCTTGATCCTCTAACAGATGGGGAAGAAAGAGTCTGACGGCATGCACTCGTAGAGTAAACAGGGTAGGAAGCCATGCCGCATTAAATTAACCTAACTAAAAGAATTGTTGAGGGGACACATCCTCCTAACATAGGGCATGGGTAACTGACCCTAGAAATCAGGTATAAAAGACAATCCCAGGTACCAGGAATTCTCTTTAAAGTCTTTATTCACTTGTACAAAACTTTAAGACAATACTGATTTTAGCATTGGATACTCCAGGCCACCACCATTGTCCTCATCTTGCAATATTTTCTTTGTATTTGTATGTCCAAAATAAGACTCGAGTTATTGAAAGCCAGGCTTAAAAGGCATATGAAACAATACTATAAGAATTAACGTGCACATTTAGTAGGCACATGCAATTATTTTCCCCTACGTTCTCCATATTATTTATATATATAAATATAAAAAATCGTGTTACATGCCGTTTGATCCATCTCTATACACGAGGAAAAAAATATAATATCTACGCGCTCTTTTGTTTTTATTCGAAACACGCCTAAGGCCGGTCATAGCAACCGCCCAAATCTCAACGGCCTGGCCTACCAGGCCAATCACATGACAGCGCAGATGACGAAACACTTCCTCCGCCACCGCTTCCATACAATAGATCCGACAAGTAATTCCCCAAATCATCAGGGGTATACCGAACAAACGACTCTGACCCCACACGATTCCTCTCAAAAAAGTCCTTGTATGCCGATACGAGCTTCTGCGCTAGCGAGACTTTTATCTCGTCTCGGAGTTTCGGGTCTGGAACGATCCATGCCTTTTGTTTCCTATACGTCTCTTCGAACGCCGCATTGAATTTCTTGAACCTGTCCCTCGCTTGCTCCGGTGGAATCTCGGCCGTCGGAATTTCCGGTAGCGATGCGAACACCTTGCTCCAGCCCATTCGCACGTAGTTCGAGGCGTACTGTTTGGCCTTCGACTCGTTGCTCGTCACCCAGCCATCACCAAGAAGGAGCTTTAGGTTCGACGTTCGCACTTTAACGACAACGTAATGGAGGTTGTTGGCTAAGAACAAGTAAGAAAGCGCCACGTCGTTGTAGAGCTCCGCTTTGCCGTCAAGTTTACAGAGGAGGACCAGGATCAACCACGCGATTCGGACGGTAATCGGACTGTCATCAGACTCCGGGCTCCCGAAGTAAGATTCCGGTAACGGCGACTGTAATACTAAAGGCCAGTCGGCGACAATGTCTGCGAGGATACCGCTGTAATCGGCAAGGAAGCTGATGTAGTTCATCACATAGCGTGTAAGTGGAAGGACTCCACCACCTGGAAAGGCTTTCTTCGATGAGTCCTTCTGGATGGCCATTTCGAAGTCTGTTAGCATTGCACGCACCGCCTCACCGAGCTTGATCAGAGAATTGATGGCCTGTGTTCGGACTGCGGAGGTCGATTCGAACGAGAAAATAGATTCAATCTCCGGCCAGTGATCAGAAATAGCTTCGTACAAGTCCAGAGTGCGGAACATTTTCTCGGGGGATTTCTTGCACTTTGCAACGAGTTCGGGGAATCCAAGCAGGCTCATCGCGCTCTCTCCCGAGATTTCAGCGAAGCACGACTCTCCGATGGGAACCGAAGCCGGAAACACGCTGTCACAGAGAATCCTCTCTCTGTAGAAGAGAGTTTTCAAGGCGATTTTCACAGCGTTCAACCAGGTCATGATCTTCAGTTCCACTACCTCCCAATCCATCTTCTGCACCTGTGAAAGATTCAGCCTCTCAACACCAAGATGAGACAGTGCTTCGTCGATAATTGATTTTCTAACAATAGTATAGATTTTCATGCACTCTTTCGCGTAGCCAGAGGATATCATGCAGTCCGCAATGGCTTTCAAGTCCGCCATTGCAACCGTCGAGATTATTTCCACCTCAGATATGGACCTGCTGGCGACTCGAAATTCTTCGTCCGACTCATCGTCCTCCAAGTCGGAGACACTCGACCTCGCCGCCGAGGATCTCGTAGAGCTGGTCGAAACCGAAACCGATTCGAGATCCAAGTGCTCTCTATTGTCCAACAGAATCTGGTGGAACTCCTTCTCCAGCCTCTTCATAGCCATTTGCATCAAGTTCTGAGCCCTAACAAGCTGGTCGGAGGCGGAATCCCGGATAACCAAGAATTGCATGGCGGACTGCAAGTCTCTGACTGAGCGTAGGTACTGTTTGGCCTCGGTACGGTCGCCGTGGAAAAGGGGGATGATTTTGCAGTAGGAGGAAACGTTGGAATCCCACTCAGTAATGAGAGACTCTGCGAGATCAATGTTCTCGTCCATTAACGATTCAGAGAAAGAGCGGCTCGGGGAGGGAGGTGGGATAATTGCTCTTGACGGAGACGAAGACTTGAAGAAAATGCTCCTCATTCCTTTTCTTGGCGTTTACAAGAAAATATCTCAATAAATTTCTCAATCTCCAGATAATAATTTATTTGATATATAGGAGATCAGCAGTACAAGCTAGCTGCTTCTATTATGGAGTTTGTTATTGCTTGAAGGCGTGGTCTGCAATGTGGGAGAGTTGGGAAGGTTGGGGGGAAGGGAGAGAGTGAAATGGATTATTTATAGAGTCAAAAAGCATTTCGACAACTGTGGGTGGGACGTTGAGGCAATGTGAAATGGTTGACTGTGTGAGTGTACGCGCTTAGTTGGGCCGTTTGTTTTTTGTCCGGCTGCGTGTGGAGTGACGCGTGATCAAGAAAGGGAACTCAATTTACGATGTTACGAATGAAAGTCGCAGGTAATCGCTTTGCCACCTCTCTTTCAATGGTAACGGTACTGGAAGTTGCGTTATTCTAGAAGATTATAATTTGAATGAATTTTATTACTTCTAATTTACTGTGGAAATACTAAGATCAATATATGCAGTAATTCATCAAATTAAATGTTTATTATATATATATATATGCGTCAAGATCATGAAAACAAATTTATTTAGAAGTCTTCTTTTTTTTCCTTTTTTTTTTCTTTCCAGTTGAGATAATAATTAACTTGTATTTTTGTGGCCACTCTTCTTAGTACAGGTATGGATGCTTGGGAATGTTTGATTTAATTTTAGAGATAGATACATGCATTGTATTTGAATTTTGGTATGCTATATTCATTAATCCCTTGTGTAGGATTTTGGATAGTATAGACTTAACATGAATATCTATTTATCTGCATTAAAATTTCATTTAAATAGTAAAATGAGATGATATGATTTGTGAATAATATTAAAATAGTTTGAATTAAGATATTCTACAAATTTTTAAAAAATCAGAAAAAAAAATGAACAAAAATTATTATAAAGAAAATCTTGTTAAAATATAAAATTTTAATATTATTTTTATTTTTAAACTTGAAAATGTTGATTTTTTTAATATTCTATTTGAAAGTTTGAAAAAATTATAATATTTAAGTAATGATTAGATAAAAAAATTAAAAATTAAAAATTAAAAATTTAAAAGTGTTTATATTTATAATATTTAGATTTAAGAATCTCACAATTAATATTATATATATAAATATATATATGTTGTTGATCTGACCGTCGCGACTAATTATTCCCAGACAACTGGTCTGTATATATAGCTTTGTACGTGAACATCAATATCAATATACATGATTTGAGTTGTATTTAAGGTTAAAATTCATACGCGGTGTGGCGGCATGGCAACTCTTTTTTCTCTCCCTCTCTCTTCAGTCTTCACCCCAAAGTACATGAAAAGACGATTAGAAGGTTCCACTTGTCATTTGCTGTTGAAGCTATCGAATTAATTAGTTTGGTTTCAACATATTGAAGTAGTATGGTCGGTCCAAAATCATGTATAATGACAAGAAACTCTTGATTAAATTTTTACAATATATAGTTAATTATAATAATATTTTGAACCGGCCATCCAATATATTGCTTAAATTTTATTCTCTAAATTCATTTATCTGTAGAAAAACAATATTTTTGCAGAACGAGTATTTTCAGAGCATCATAAAAATAAATAAATAGCTAGTGAGTATAGCATTGATTTACATCTTTCCAAAATTTTCTAAGATATCAATCACACTTGGAATGAAACAAGTGGCAGTTTCTACCGTCTTGAATTAATCTGTGTCTATAGCTGAACAGCCGTCGCTCAACCATCTTAATTAGTAAGGCCTAGTTTCATTGGTCCGGATTGTAATTACAGCTAAGGCGGCTTTCCAGAGGACAAAACCCAACCCAGCTTGCAGCTTCCTCCTCCTTTGGGCATGCATGAGCTTGACACAGTTGTAACACTCAATAACTTCCAAATCAACGTGTTATCTGGGTTTGGACTAATTTGGATTTGTTGGTTTTCCTTGTCAGTGTCTACATTTTCTGTGGCTGTGCAGTCTTTATTTTACTTTCCAGTACATTATTACTGTGATGATCCGCTTTTATTTATATTTTTATTAAAATAATTATTTTTATTTTAATTAATATATTAGTTATTTATTTTAATTTATTACGTTTTAAAATTAGTTTTTAATTTAATTGATGTTGTATTTTATTTCTTTTAGTTATTTTGTAGTTTTTAATCTCGTTTCAGCAGTTTAGTTTTGTTTTCCAAAATAAGGATTAGACCTCATCTTTTTTTCCCTACACCTCTTTTCCTTTTTCCTTTTTCTCTTTTTTTCTTCTTTCTTTTTCCTTCATTTTCCTTTTTTTCTTTCTTTTCTTTTTTTTTTCTCTCCCCGCGTTGACCCCCCCGGTCTCTCTCTCTCTTCTCTCTCTCTCACGCCGGAGCCTTCAACCCTTCGAACCGCCGCCGTCCAGCCACCGTGCGGCTCACTGCCGGCACCGTTCGACTCCCCTCCCTCCGGCGCACCTCCCCACCAAAACCCACGTCCATCCGGCAGGCCGTTTGGCCGGAAAAGCCCTCCAAAGGCTGCATGGTTTTTGCTCCGATCCGCCGCCGTCGCTCCACCTCCGGCCACCATTTCTTCACCATTTCATCACCAGTCCCTTGCCGTCCTAACCCACCTATTTCCGGCCTCCAACGACCACCGGAACAGTTCCCACGAGCTAGCTTTCCTTTTTGAGAAATCCGGCCTCTTTCCGGTGTTTTCGCCGCCACCCACAGCCAACCACCACTTCCAATAGCTTCACAATCATCCCTAGACCATTCTCTATCGATCCCAAGCCCTGGTTTGTCCCCGTTCAAAAGTGGGTATTTCACAACCCACGGCCACAGTGATTTTTCACTGTAACGTTGCTTTTTCATCGCCGTTTGCAACGCCGTGTGTTTTCTAAAATTACCGTATAGCGCTGTAAGTATTTTCCAAACCCTATTTTCATATTTAAATATATATTGCTCATTCAATTATTTATTGCTGCTGGTTGGTTGATTCCGGACTGAGTCCGAGGAGTTCGGGGGTCGGATGGATGGAGGACGGAGTTGCTTGATTTATTGTTTTATGGTTGGTTGTTTGTTTTGTGCATTGATAATTGCATTTGCATGGTGCATGCACGTGTATTTATTTTATTTGAGAAATCCTGTTTTGCTAGCGTGAATGGATTTTCGGGTGCGTGTGTCTCACGAGCCCAAGCCGGGATGAGTTATTATCTCAGTGGAGCTCCTCTGGTCACTCGGGAGTGGATAATACTGAGTGACGTCCCCTGAGTTGTCGCTGGGCGACGACGGGAGTGGGGCTAGAGGATGGCCCGGCCAGGTACGTGCGGGGCGCGAGTCTGGGCATCGCTCTACTCACCGACTCCGTGGCCCTTCGCTGGCGAGAGCTAGAGGATGGCCTGGCCAGGTACGCGCGGGGCGCGAGTCTGGGCATCGCTCGTTTAGGTGTCACATGCGTGGTCGTTACCTGCGGTGTGGCACAGAACCAGGGTGTGCGGATGATCCCTAGGGGAGGTCATGGTGCATGCATAACCGGTTTGTTTTTATGGTTTTCGGATGTGGGCCATTTTCTGGAAAAATGGCGATGCTGGTTTTTCGAGGCTTTTGATCCATTTTCTGGGAAAATGGTGGTTTGGGCCATTATATGGGATAATGGCGAGGCATGGTTTTTAAGGACATATTTTTATTGGGCCAAATGGGTTTTTGGCGTGCGTGGTAAAATGTGGTTTTGCGGGACATGTGCATTGGCTTTCCTTGCATCCTTGTTGCTTGAGTTCTAAGTGTTTTTATCTGGTGGTGTTTGGGTTTTACTTACCTGCGGTACCATTTTTGGTTCCGTAGCTTTTGGTGCAGAGTTCGAGGATGAGGAGGAGGAGGCTGAGCCCGAGGATGCGGCTCCGCCGGGTTGCTGAAGTTATGCTTTGTATTTGATATTTTATTATATGCGTGTTTGTAATATTTTATTTATGTACGTTTTGGAATAACTTTGTATTAAACAAGAAAAATTCTGGTACTTAGTTTTGACTTGCTTCTCGCTGCGTTTTTCTCGTGCACTTTGTTGCCTATGCACACATTTGGCACACGTCGTTAGGGTGATGTTATCATCCGGACGTCTCGATTTTCCCGTGTCCGTGCGTGGGGATTTGGGGGCGTCAAAAGTGGTATCAGAGCGGTTTGGCTCTGGGTAAAACCACATGTCCCGTAGGCAGTACCAGAATGCTTTTTAAAGTTGTGTTTTGAAAATTATGTTAAGTACAGTTATTTTTATCTGTTTTATTTGTTTTATTTGTTTGAGTTTGTTTATTTGTTTTTATTTATTTGGTTATGTCTTTGCAAGCTGGTTTCTTTTGTCTCTTGCTGTGTGGTGTTGGTTTTGTTTTTGTTGGTTTTATGATGGTTTTATTTGTTTTCTTAAAGGAGGGTCAAGAGTGGTGTTGTGGTAGGAAAATGGGGAGACCAAAGAAATCTACTCAGGAGCCACGGGACAATACATCAGGAGATGACTCCATAGCTCAAGCCATACGGCAGATGACGGAGTTTATGCAGCAAACTTATAGGCCACAACAGACAGGGCCTTGGCCACAACCAGGGGGACCTTGGCCATAACAAGGGGGTCTCTGGCCGCCACAAGGAGGGCCTTGTCCGCAACAAGAAGGATTTTGGCAGCAACCAGGAGATCCTTGACCATATCAGGGAGGGCCTTGGCCTTACCCGGGAGGATCTAGCAGCATGGTGCAAGCCGGGTGCACCTATGAGCGCTTCCTGGCGCATAGGACTCCACACTTCACTGGAGAAGAGGATACGCTTCGAGCTGGAAAGTGGATCAAAAATCTGGAGAGAACCTTTGAGGTGTGTGGATGCACTGAGGCACAGCAAGTACTCTACGCCAGCTATCTCTTGCAAGGTACCGCTTCTGATTGGTGGGATACCAAGAGGGTGATGCTGAAATCTGAATTGGGATCTTTCGCTGCGGTGACCTGGCAGCGTTTCAAGAAGGAGTTTAATGACCGCTTCTTTCCCGCATCGGTAAGGAAGCAAAAGGCGAGAGAGTTCTCAGATTTGGTCCAAGGGGGCGCGACAATGGAACAGTATGCTCGGAGATTCATAGAACTTGAGCGATTTGCTCCTCACCTTATCGCCACAGAGGAGATGCGAGCTGATCGTTTTCAGGAGGGACTGCGCCCTGATATACGCCGTATGGTGGTCAGCCATCGGATATCCACTTTTTCAGGAATTAGTGGATGTGGCCACCCTGGTGGAACGAGAAAACAATCTGAGTATGGGCTCCCCTCCAGGACATAAGAGGCGGAGTTTTTCTGGTGAAGGAAGCAGCTCGGGTTCGCCTCAGAAATTTGTTCAGCGGACCGGGACTCGACCGCAAGCATCCTCAAGTGTTCGCATGGGAGGACGTGTGCCTGTTTGCGGAGTTTGTAATAGAGCCCATGTGGGTAAGTGCCCTTTTGGTGGGGCTCGATGTTATAATTGTGGCCAACAGGGTCACTTCGCCCGAGAATGTCCAAGAACAGTTCAAGGAAGCCGTGGAGGTAGACGCGGTGGAAGAACAAACCCGAGACAAACAGTGCAAGCCCGGGTTTATGCTGTCACACCCGGAGAGGTGGATGATGAGGCGCCAGCGACCCATGATGCTGGAGTAATCACAGGTATGGATTAATTTAATTTTAAGTTGGATTTAATTTTTGGTGTATTTGGTTTATTCTTTGCTTTTTGGATTTCATGGGTTGATGTGTTTGGTTCAGGAAGAGTCCGTTTGTATGAGTTTTATGCTTGTACTTTGTTTGATTCCGGTGCGTCGCAGTCATTTGTATCTTCTACGTTTGCACGGGTGGGTAATTTGGTCACGGAACCGTTGCCGAAGGCTATGGTAGTGGCTCTACCCGATGGTGAAGTGGTGTGGTGTTCCAAGGTTGCTTTGGGATGCCCGTTAAATTTTGAGGGAAGATTCTTGGATACTGATTTGGTGGTGTTCAAGCTGTTGGGTTTTGATATCATCCTCAGAATGGATTGGCTATACCGATATTCTGCTAGTATTAATTGCAGAAGTCGGATAATTAGCTTTCAGCTTCCAGATGGTGATTGTCTGGAATTTGCGGGGAGTAAATTAAAAGAAAAACCGATGATTATATCGGCAATTCAAGCAAAAAGGGAGATTGCATGGGGAGCGGATGCATTCTTGGTTCAGATGGTGTCCACGCCGTCCGAGGAGAAGTTTTTGGCAGACATTCTAGTTGTAGAAGAATTCCCCGATGTGTTTGTGGATGACTTGCCCGGACTACCCCCTGTTCGAGAAATGGAGTTTGTTATAGACTTAGAACCTGGAGCGGCTCCTGTGCATAAAGCTCCTTATCGCATGGCACCGGCTGAATTAAAAGAGTTGAAGACTCAGTTGCAAGAACTGGTAGAAAAGGGATTTATTCAGCCTAGTACTTCACCTTGGGATGCACCAGTTTTGTTTATTAAAAAGAAAGATGGAACCCTCCGTATGTGCATAGATTATCGGGAATTGAATAAGGTGACCATCAAAAATAAATATCCTCTCCCGCGGATAGATGATTTATTTGATCAGTTTCAAGGAGCAGCCGTGTTCTCTAAAATTGATCTGAGGTCGGGATACTACCAGCTGAGGATCAAAGACAAGGATGTGCCTAAAACTGCCTTCAGGTCAAGGTATGGGCATTATGAATTTAAGGTGATGCCTTTTGGGTTAGCTAATGCCCCTGCAACTTTCATGGATTTAATGAATCGAGTGTTTCGACCTTATCTGGATTCCTTTGTGGTAGTATTTATTGATGATATACTGATTTATTCCCGAGATGTTGAAGAGCATGTGTATCATCTTCGTCTGGTACTTGGGAAATTGAGAGAACACCAACTGTACGCCAAGCTCAGCAAGTGTGAATTCTGGTTGGATGAAGTTAAATTTCTTGGGCATGTAATTCCCCGAGACGAAGTGGCTGTCGATCCTAGTAAGGTAGAAGCCATTTTGTCATGGCAGCGCCCGACTACAGTGCGCGAGATCTGGAGTTTCTTGGGGCTGGCCGGGTACTACCGAAGATTTGTAGAGGGTTTTGCTCGCCTATCCGGACCTCTCACAGCTTTGACTCAGAAGAATACAGAGTTTGTTTGGTCAGAGAAATGTGAGAGAAGCTTCCAGGAATTAAAGAACCGGTTGACGACGGCACCAGTGTTAGCGCTCCCAGAACCGCATAAGTCATTCGTAGTCTTCAGTGATGCGTCTAAGTTTGGTTTGGGTTGTGTCCTTATGCAGGAAGGGCGGGTTGTTGCCTATGCATCTCGTCAGCTAAAGGACCATGAGAAGAATTATCCGATGCACGATCTAGAATTGGCTGCGATTGTTTTTGCCCTCAAGATCTAGCGGCACTTCTTGTATAGGGAAGCTTGCGAGGTATTTACTGATCACAAGAGCTTGAAGCATTTGTTTTCCCAGAAAAATCTGAATATGAGGCAGAGGCGATGACTGGAGCTAATCAGTGACTATCAGTGTGAGATCAAGTACCATCCGGGGAAGGCTAATATAGTTGCTGATGCTTTGAGCCGGAAGTCGCACTTAGAAGATGAAGCCGAGCCGTCAGAATTGGATTCATTGCTTTGTGGGATGAGAAGGCTCCTTATAGAGAGTTCGCAGCAAGAAGAGGTTTTATCTTCAATTCTTGATATTCGGGTAACTGATTTTGAAGAATTGAAGACTCTCCAAAGGAAGGATCCGAAGCTGCTGAACATCAGAAAAAGAGTCAGAAAATCTCGAGGGCCGTTGCATTATAGCATGGATAATGATGGGATACTTCGGTTCCGAGATCGCAGAGTGGCCCCCAAGGACTCAGATTTCAAAGAACGAATCATGGCAGAAGCTCATGCGGCCCCTTATTCAGTTCATCCCGGCAGTACAAAGATGTATCGGGACTTGAAGAAAAATTACTGGTGGGATAGAATGAAGAAGGATATTGCCTTATATGTTGAGAAATGCCACACATGCCGTCAAGTGAAGGCCGAGCATCAGAGACCTGCAGGTATGCTCCAACCCCTCCCTATTCCTGAGTGGAAATGGGATGACATCACGATGGACTTTGTAGTGGGTTTGCCGAGAACGCCTAGTGGGAAAAATTTTGTTTGGGTGATTGTTAACCGGTTAACGAAGAGTGCTCATTTTCTGCCTGTTAATAACACCGACTCTTTGGGTAAGTTGACCCGCTTGTATGTCAAGGAGATAGTGTGGCTGCACGGCATACCAAAGAGTATAGTGTCGGATCGAGACCCGAGGTTCACGTCGCAGTTCTGGAAGAGTTTGCAGGCAGCTTTGGGTACTAAGTTGAAGTTCAGTACTGCATATCACCCGCAGACAGACGGCCAGTCAGAGCGCACAATTCAGACCCTTGAAGACATGTTGCGAGCATGTATCATGGATTTTCAAGGGAGTTGGGAAAACCATTTGCCGCTCATCGAGTTTGCATATAATAACAGCTTCCATGCGACCATTCAGATGGCTCCCTACGAAACTCTTTACGAGAGAAAGTGCAGGTCGCCATTGTGTTGGGATGAAGTCGGGGAGAGTAGGATAATTGGACCCGAAATAATTCAAGAAATGCAAAGCCAAGTCCGGATCATCAGAGATAAAATGGCGGCAGCTCAGAGTCGCCAGAAAAGCTACGCTGATACCAGGAGGAGAGAGTTGTCTTTTGAAATTGGTGATTGGGTTTATCTCAAAGTCTCTTCCATGAGAGGTGTTAAGCATTTTGGTAAGAAGAGGAAGTTAGATCCGAGGTATGTCGGCCCTTTTCAGATTCTGGAGAAGGTAGGGTCCGTCGCCTATAGAGTTGCTTTGCCAGATTATTTTGGGGATGTTCATGATGTCTTCCACGTATCATCCCTGAAGAAGAGCTTTGGACAGCAAGAGCCACGCTTTGTCGACCCAGCGGGTATTCAGTTGCAACCGGATCTCACTTATGAGGTTGTTCCGTCGCAAATCATGGATTGGAAGGAGCAACAGTTGAGGTCTAAAACGATACCTTTGGTTAAAGTGGCTTGGGGAGATCCGTTAGTACAAGACTTCTCTTGGGAGCGAGTAGCGGACATGAGGGAGCAGTACCCATATTTATTTGAAGGATGAAGGTATGTATCTTAATCTTGGTCACAGTCGGTTTATGTGCTTTTATTGTGGCTTGCTTTAAGTTGGTGGTTGATCTTGCAAATTTCGAGGACGAAATTTGTTTTTAAGGGGGGAGGATGTGATGACCCGCTTTCGTTTGTATTTTCGCTGAAATGGTTGTTTTTATTTTAATTAATATATTAGTTATTTATTTTAATTTATTGCGTTTTAAAATTAGTTTTTAATTTAATTAATGTTGTGTTTTATTTCTTTTAGTTGTTTTGTGGTTTTTAATCTCGTTTCGGCGGTTTAGTTTTGTTTTCCAGAATGAGGATTAGACCTCATCTTTTTTTCCCTACACCTCTTTTCCTTTTTCCTTTTTCTCTTTTTTTCTTCTTTCTTTTTCCTTCCTTTTCCTTTTTTTTTCTTTCTTTTCTTTTTTTTTTTCTCTCTCCCCGCGTCGACCCCCCCGGTCTCTCTCTCTTCTCTCTCTCTCACGCCGGAGCCTTCAACCCTTCGAACCGCCGCCGTCCGGCCACCGTGCGGCTCACCGCCGGCACCGTTCGACTCCCCTCCCTTCGGCGCACCTCCCCACCAAAACCCACCCCTATCCAGCCGGCCGTTTGGGCGGAAAAGCCCTCTAAAGGCTGCACGGTTTTTGCTCCGATCCACCGCCGTCGCGCCACCTCCGACCACCATTTCTTCACCACTTCATCACCGGTCCCTTGCCGTCCTAATCCACCTATTTCCGGCCTCCAACGACCACCAGAACAGCTCCCACGAGCTAACTTTCCTTTTTGGAAAATCTGGCCTCTTTCCGGCGTTTTCGCCGCCACCCACGGCCAACCACCACTTCCAATAGCTTCACAATCATCCGTAGACTATTTCCTATCGATCCCAAGCCCTGGTTTGTCCCCGTTCAAAAGTGGGTATTTCACAACCCACGGCCACAGTGATTTTTCACTGTAACGTTGCTTTTTCATCGTCGTTTGCAACGCCGGGTGTTTTCTAAAATTACCGTATAGCGCTGTAAGTATTTTTCAAACCCTATTTTCAGATTTAAATATATATTGCTCATTCAATTATTTATTGCTGCTGGTTGGTTGATTCCGGACTGAGTCCAAGGAGTTCGGGGGTCGGATGGATGGAGGACGGAGTTGCTTGATTTATTGTTTTATGGTTGGTTGTTTGTTTTGTGCATTGATAATTGCATTTGCATGGTGCATGCACGTGTATTTATTTTATTTGAGAAATCTTGTTTTGCTGGCGTGAATGGATTTTCGAGTGCGTGTGTCTCACGAGCCCAAGCCGGGATGGGTTATTATCTCGGTGGAGCTCATCTGGTCACTCGAGAGTGGATAATACTGAGTGATGTCCCCTGAGTTGTCGCTGGGCGACGACGGGAGCGGGGCTAGAGGATGGCCCGGCCAGGTACGCATGGGGCGCGAGTCTGGGCATCGCTCTACTCACCGACTCTGTGGCCCTTCGCTGGCGAGGGCTAGAGGATGGCCTGGCCAGGTACGCGCGGGGCGCGAGTCTGGGCATCGCTCGTTTAGGTGTCACATGCGTGGTCGTTACCTGCGGTGTGGCACAAAGCCAGGGTGTGCGGATGATCCCTAGGGGAGGTCATGGTGCATGCATAACCGGTTTGTTTTTATGGTTTTCGGATGTGGGCCATTTTCTGGGAAAATGGCGATGTTGGTTTTTCGAGACTTCTGATCCATTTTCTGGGAAAATGGTGGTTTGGGCCATTATCTGGGATAATGGCGAGGCATGGTTTTTAAAGACATATTTTTATTAGGCCAAATGGGTTTTTGGCGTGCATGGTAAAATGTGGTTTTGCGGGACATATGCATTGGCTTTCCTTGCATCCATGTTGCTTGAGTTCTAAGTGTTTTTATCTGGTGGTGTTTGGGTTTTACTTACCTGCGGTACCATTTTTGGTTCCGTAGCTTTTGGTGCAGAGTTCGAGGATGAGGAGGAGGAGGCTGAGCCCGAGGATGCGGCTCCGCCGGGTTGCTGAAGTTATGCTTTGTATTTGATATTTTATTATATGCGTGTTTGTAATATTTTATTTATGTACATTTTGGAATAACTTTGTATTAAACAAGAAAAATTCTGGTACTTAGTTTTGACTTGCTTCTCGCTGCATTTTTGTCGTGCACTTTGTTGCCTATGCACACACTTGGCACACGTCGTTAGGGTGGTGACCCGTGATGTCATCATCCGGACGTCTTGATTTTCCCGTGTCCGTGCGTGGGGATTTGGGGGCATCACAACTACTATATATATATATATATATGGACCGTGCTACATCCACAGAGGTTTTTTACCGAAAATCTCTAACGATCAGTGCAAAGTTTTTTTTTTCTTTTCATTTTTTCATTCACCATTTTTTAAGACTATTTAAATATTTTTAAAAAATAAAAAAATCATATATTCATTTAAAAACACTTACTTAATAGTTAAGTAAAAAAAATTAAAAAAAATAAAAAAAAAATTCGGTAGTGATTTTAGATAAAAAATTTATGTGAAACTAGTATTTTCCTATATATATATATATATATATATATTTTCCATCCGAGCATGAGTTACATAATAAATAAAATATTTTGAAAAAGATATTTTAATTATGAATATATTTATAAAAATAAATTTATAAATTGATATGAATGTTTTGATATGTCATATTATATAATTGTTTTTATCGTAAAATTGATTTAATTTATTACATGGACTCGCGTCTAATTTATAAATATATTTTTATAATTTTTTTTTTAATATTTATAACACTAGACTATTTATAAACTACCTTATAGATAGCAAACTCATGTGGAAGAGGCCACAAGAACCAAGAAGAAATCAAATAATATCTACCGACAACATCAAATGACATCATATGCCACATTCTCTCTCTTCACAAATTCTCGTGGCTCTTAATAGTCTATGCTTTGGACCCATTTTTTATTTTATAAGCTGTGTATTTGGATTAGTGTTTTAAATTTCGTATCATATCGGCCGTACTGTATTAGTTACTGATCTAGTATAGAAATTTTACCTGTTTTGTGTCAATTCAAATATCGATCATACCAGTCGTACCGGTCGATATTTCAACCTTTACCAATTCGTACCGATTGATATTTTGACCTTTATTTTTTTTTTTAAAGTACAAACTCATTTTTTGATCTTTAATTTAGACTAGACTATTTATAATTTATATATATATATAGACTATTATTTTAAAATATAATCAATATATATTTATATATATAATTTATTCATATATCAATTATTTTAAAATGATACACAAAATAATATTAATATCGAAATATTTTATTCTAAGTATTTAAAATAATGAGTTGGACTCATTTAATTATTATGATTTATGACATCAACTGCTCTCAATATTAGTGGCCGGTGAAAACGCCACCCTGTTCATAAAAGGCAGTGAACAATATCTGATGACGTCATTAGTGACATCTTGGGCTCTATTCTCAAACCTCTCCTTTTTTAATTAGAATCCTTTTTATTTTCAGTCCTGCTATAGTCAGTCGGGAGATGCAAACGCGGGATAAGCGTGCAGTCCACGTCAATTAAATTATAAATAAAAAATAAAAAATAAAAGACAAAAAAAAAGAAAGAAAGACATCAGGTGGTCATCTTCTTCGTCAGTCTCTCTTCTTCCTCTCTTCTTCGCGTGGGTCTCTCGTCTTCATTTTCAAGTGGGTAGATGAAAAAGGTAAATCTTTGGGTTGAGTCGTCTTCGTGTGTAGATGAAAAGGGTTCAGGGTAATGGCTATTAATCCAAATTATGATTATATATTCAAGAATACTCATGCGGAAGTGTGATTTGATAGGCTAAGGAAAGGGATTGTGGATCCTGGGGTGTATTTTTTGCGTGAATGCAGCTCGTCTCTAGGCCCTCGAAACAGACTTCGAATCCAACTCCAATCAACCGGATAAAATACAGATTGCAGCAACACAATGAAATTAAATCCAAGCCTGAAAATCGAAGAATTGGTTATGGGTAGGATTGAAAAGTGTGATTTGTGCAAAAGGAGCAACTGGGTCTTCAAAATCACAGATGCTTTTCTTCTTTCGTTGCATGCATCACTGAAGCAAGGTCAGTGGGTTCAATGGAAGAGAAATGGTGTTTGAGCAGAGGGAGGAGAAGATGAGGGGAGACGAAGAAGACGAAGAAAAGAAGAAGATGAAGGAAGAAGATGGAGAAGATAAGAGGGGAGACGAAAGGAGGAAGAAGATTTTGCACTAGACGCACTGTTTCATTAAGGACACGTAAGACTCCGACTGCTCGGCGACTTCCTTTCCTGCTTGCAATTAGCATTTTTCTTTTATTTTTAAGTCCATCTCTGGATATCTAAGGTATGTATTGTATAAGAATAAGAAGTAAAATTTTGTTAATTATTCTTATACTATATATCTATTTTAATTTTTAATTTTTTTGCTAAGCAAGTGATGTATAGACAATAAATAGTTAGAAAAACTCAATTAATTTAACAATAACAAAAAAATAAAACAGATGTATTGTGCAGTGTATATACAACTAGATAGCAAGGCCCATAAAAAAGTTGCACAAGAATTTAGACACATTTAGGGCAAGTTTGTGGAATGAGATGAGACGAAAATTTTGTAAATAGTAATAAAATAACTTGTAAATAATAGTGAGATAGTTTGAATTGAATATGTTTTATATTTTGAAAAATGAGAGAGAAAAAATTAAATAAAAAATATTATAAAATTAAAATATCGTAATAATATAGTTTATAATACTATTTTTCTTTAGAAATTTAAAAAAATTAGAATTGTTTTTTATTTTTCATTTAAAAGTTTGCAAAAACTATAATAATTAATTTTAAAAAGTTGTAATGATAAGTTTAAAAATTTTGTATTTAAATTATATTTGAGAATGAGATATAATGAAATTAGATAAAAATTTTATATCTCATCTCATATTCCAAACCTGCCCTTAGACTCATAAGACTTAACTCATTTAAACAAAAGACAGTAATTGACTCAACTCAAATTATAACGAGATACCTCCTAATTTGCTAAAATAATAAAAAGAAAGACACTCTATTTTGCCCTGTCTAAACATGGAGACCTGAAATACTTTGTTGGGAAATAATATAATTTTCAATTATTTAGGTAATATTTTAATCATATGTTTCTAATATTTGATTATTGAAAAAAAAAAACAGAAAAAAGCTTCCTTTACCAAATTTGTATTTGCGTGTAAGAGCGAAGGACCACAACCGCGTAGGGTAGTGGCAATAATAAACGGTTGTCGCTGTTGTTGACCCCCAAAGGTCTCAGAAACTTGAAAGAGATGTGACCTGAAATATGAAGTGCATCACAGTGTCAACCATTGCAACCACATCAACGTATGAACCAATTAATTTTGGAAGATACTGAAAATCATCCAGAAATTAGTCAAAAACTTTTTCCAATTGAAAACTTCGTGTAAATGTCAATGAAATTCAACAGAGCACCGTCTAGTTCCTGCTGATCTGACATTCAATTGCTTTTACATCGAAAAAGCTTCAAAGCGAAGGAAAATAGAAGAGGATACCAGATTCCAGATGCCTGGGGAAACATGTCATAACTATGTGTTAAATTTTAAAACATGTCAAAACTAACTCCCAATGCCCAATGGTTTTAAAACATGTCAGAACTAGGCTGATTTCACTTCAAAGATGCACACTCGGTTACCCAAATTTCAAGAATTGATTGCTTGCGTTTCAAAGATTCACACACCAAGGGAACAAGTTTTGCCAATTAAAAAAAGGAAAACAATAGTTTCACATAGCATTTCCTCCACCGAAATTATTTTTAATTGTTTCAAGGATAAGAAAGTTGCAGCGAATGAATAAAGAGTTTCAGTTTTTTTTTTTTTCCTTCCTTCCTTCCTTCCTTAGTCAGAACTGTTTTAGAGCGGTACCTTCTATTTTTACGATGAAATCAACCTCAAATAAGGAACTGGCATGTCACTAATATGGTAAAACCTTACCGTGAGGACCACCCAATCAGAATTTTTTCCCAAAAATCTCTAAATATTTTTTCCCTCAACATTTCACCTCACCCAACCACATGTTCCCACCCCCATCCAATTTCTGCTGCCACCAAACGCTACCACTATCCAGCCCGCCACTACCACCAGATGAGAGAGAGGTAGAGTTTGTAATGGGTATTTGATGAGAGAGAAAAGACGAGTTCTTCAATATGATTGGGAGAGACAGACGAGAGAGAGGGAGAGTTGAGCTTCGTGTTGGACGTTTTCGAAAAGAAAGGGAGCTGGGGTGCGGTGGGCGACCATTCATTCTGTAATGGGTGTATTACATGGCCTTATTTTATTGGAGGTTGTTTTCAAGCCTACTTCAAATGTACAAAATTTCCACAATTGCATGCCAGCACATCCTTTCAGTTACAACAAGGGTTAGGCTACTGTGCTGCCCAGCCAAAAAATTTTTTCACATTTTTTAATAGATTTAAATATTTTTAAAAAATAAAAAAATACACAAATACACTTAAAATCACTTTATTAATCACTAAGTAAAAAAAAAAATCTTGAGCGATACTACCCAGGCATCATAGGGTCTTTACTCTAACCTTCTAGATGTTTACAGATGATTCTCCTGAAATATTTTCTCCTACACACAGACTCTTCTCAAATTGGTGTGGACACACAACTGGTGATGCTATTGCCTTAACATCCCGATGCAAGTGGCATTGCAGTGACAGTGAGGCTTGATCGAAGAAACAAAAATCTTGCATATAACAGTGGCTTGGTCCTTATATCCGCAATTTGTTCTTTGTTGGAAGTGAAAGATACTTGAAGAGATTTTGCAGCAACTATTTTCCATACAAAATGATAGTCCAGCTTCATGTGTTTTATTCGAGAATGGAGGATAGGATTAAGGGACAAATAAGTTGCATCAATATTGTCGCACCATAATGTGGGTGGAGAGGACAGAAAAATATCCAATTCAATTAGTAAAGACTACAACCAAAAAAACTCACAGGTTGTGTTAGCTATAGATTTATATTCGGCTTCCATAGAAGATCGAGCAATAGCTGGCTGTTTCTTAAAGCCCCATGAAATCAAGAGAAATGATTTGTGCAGTCGGCAAATGCAGTCAGTCAGCGTGCAGCCGCTTTAAAAAAATGAATTAATATGGGACCTATATTGAAAAAAAATTATTTTTATAACTTTTTTTTATTCATTCTGTACAACCATGAAAAAAAATATTTTTATATTTTTTTTATTTATTCCGTACAGCCGACTGCATACCGACTGCGTCTAGCAAAGCCCTGAAATCAAATGTTTGCCAAAATAAACATAACAGTCACACGTAAATTTACAATTATTGGGACACCCAGCCCAATCAATATCGAAAAAGGCTGATAAGGTAAAAGATGAGGAGAGTGAAAAATATAGTCCTAGGTGCCAAGTATGATTAAGATAATGGAGGATCCATTTGACAGCTTGGCAACAAGGTAGACATGGGTTGTGCATATACTAACACACACGATTCACAGCAAATGATATATCGGGTCTGGTGAAAGCTAAATACTGGAGACTTCCTACTATACTACCATAGCTCCTAATTGACTCAACTCAAATTATAATGAGATACCTCCTAATTCGCTAAAACAATAAAAAGAAGAAAAATTCTATTAATAAGCCTAATACACTATACATCACTCTTTTTATTATTTTTTTAATTTATTTCTTTTATTAAATATGTAGTATATGGATAATTAATAGAAAAATTCATTTATTTTAAGAAGAGTAAAACTAAATAAAATTTTAAAAAAAATTTAAAAATAAAAAATTGTGTTGTGTGGGGTGTATAAGGTTTATGAATAGCAAAACTCTAAAAAGAAAGACACTCTATTTTGTCCTGTCTAAACATGGAGACCTGAAATACTTTGTTGGGAAATAATATAAATTTTTAATTATTTAGGTAATATTTTAATCATAGGGAAATGATAGGGATCCCGTTCATTTGTTCCGCTTAACCTTTTCTATTTTTTGAATTTTTTTATAGAAAAATTATGAAAATGTTGTTAAATTATATTGTGAATTTTATTTTTTTTTTAAAATATTTTAAAGTATTAAAAAATGATTTGAAAAAAATATTTAAAAGTGTTCTTTTTTATTTTTTTCATATTATTTTTTTAACACTTTTAAATATTTTAAAAAAATAAATAAAATTCACAATATAATTAAATATTATTTTTTTAATTTTTTTATAAAAAAATTTAAAAAAAACAATATTCAGCGGGACAAGTGAACGGAATGTCTAACATTATCCTTTAATCATATGTATTTGCGTGTAAGAGCGAAGGACCACAGCTGCGTAAGGTAGTGGCAATAATAAACGGTGGGTGTCGCTCTTCTTGACCCCAAAAGTATCAGAAACTTGAAAGAGATGTGACCTGAAGTATGAAGTACATGGAAAACAGTTTTCAAAACAAAATAGGAAAATGCTACTCGCTACGCAAGTTCCGTGATTCAACAGGGGATTCAATTCGATGCTTTTTTATAAATTTTTGCCAGGTCTCAAATAGTTCGGTTTGATTATAAAGAGTATTGTTAGTTATAAGTTATAAATAGATAAATTTTGTACAAGTTTTTTTATAAGAAAAAAAAAATCTAACTAATAAAACTACACTTTTTAAAGTGGAGTTTACTTTTTAATAAAAATTTATATAAAACTTATTATTTAAAATATGTATAAATTATTTCTTGAGTCACTATTAGGGCTATAAATGAACCAGTCTGTTCGATAATCCGCTCGGTACTCGTTCGGTTAAATTCAAATCGAACTCAACTTATAAAAAAAAAAAAAAAGTTCGCTCGTGAAAGTAGATACCCGCTCGATTTGTAAATGACACATACCCGACAAATCTCGACTCGATTCGGTTAAGACTCGTTTAGACTCACTCGTTTATGCTCGAATCGACTCGTTAGCTCGACTCGATTAAAACTTATTCATATATTGATAAATATATATATATATATACCTATGTATGTATATATGTATTAGCTAATAATATAAGCATACCACTTTTATAATTAAATATATAATATGTATTCTAATTACTTATGTATATATGGTGAATATACTTCATAGGTATATTTTATAATTTGTATAATAATTAGTCGATAAAATTTAATAATTTCATATACTAGTATGTGGGAACCATATATGAAATAGATATATAATATCATATTAAGTGTATGTATTTATAATATATGTAGACATATAATATATTGTTATTTTGAATAAATATTAACTAGCTATATATTAATTATTTATAAATTTTTTAAAATTTTATAATTTAATAGAGGTTTTACTTGTTAGTTGTATAAATTCGATATTAGTTCTTTCATTTATTTATATAATTTATTAATTATTAAATCTTATTCTAAAAAAAAAATTAAAAATTCATGCTCGAGCTTAGCTCAACTCGAACTCATTTGTGGGACGGGCTCGAGTTGAGATTTTAACTTATCGAGTCGAGTTCGAACAAAAATTTTAAAAAAATCTCGAACTCGAGTATTTTGAGTTGAGCCGAACTCGGCAAGTCAAAAATCGGCTCGGCTCAACTCGATTACAGCCCTAGACTCACTACTGGCACAGTGTCAACCTTTGCAACCACATCAACGTGTGAACCAATTAATTTTGGAAGATAATGAAAATCATCAAGAAATTAGTCAAAAACTTTTTCCAATTGAAAGCTGCGTGTAAATGTCAATGAAATTCAACTGAGCACCGTCTTAGTTCCCTGCTGATCTGACATCCAATTGTTTTTACATCGAAAAAACTTCAAAGCGAAGGAAAATAGAAGAGGATACCAGATTCCAGATACCTGGGGAAACATGTCATAACACTGTTAAATTTTAAAACATGTCAAAACTAATTCCCAATGCCCAATGGTTTTAAAACATGTCAGAACGAGGTTGATTTCACTTCAAAGATTCACACTCGGTTACCCAAATTTCAAGAATTGATTGCTTGCGTTTCAAAGATTCACGCACCAAGGGATCGAGTTTTGCTAATTAAAAAAAGGAAAACAATTGTTTCACATAGCATTTCCTCTACCGAAATTATTTTTTAATTTTTTGAAGGATAAGAAAGGTGCATTGCACCAGGTGTTTCAGAAAAATCTTTGAAGAGAACAAAAGGGCAATGAATAAAGAGTTTCTGTTTTTTTATTTCCTAAGTTTCCTTAGTCAAAACCGTTCTAGAGCGGTACCTTATGTTTTTATGATGAAACCAGCCTCAAATAAGGAACTGGCATGTCACTAATATAGTAAAACCTTACGTGAGGACCATCCCAGCAGAAGTTTTTCCCAAAAATCTCTAAATATTTTTTTCCCTCAACATTTCACCTCACCCAGCCACACGTTCCCACCCCCATCCAATCTCTGTTGCCACCAAACTTTACCACCAGCTAGCCCGCCACTACCACCAGATGAGAGAGAGGTAGAGTTTGCAATGGGTATTTGATGAGAGAGAAGAGACGAGTTCTTCGATATGATTAGGACAGACATATGAGAGAAAGGGAGAGTTGAGCTTTGTGTTGGACGTTTTCGAAAAGAAAGAGAGCTGGGGTGCGGTGGACGACCATTGATTCTGTAATGAGTTATTACATGACTTTATTTTATTGGAGGCTGTTTTCAAGCCTACTTCAAATGTACAGAATTTCCACAATTGCATGCCAGCACATCCTTTCAATTATAACAGGGGTTAGGCTACTGTGCCGCCTAGGCAAAAAAAAAAAAAAATTCACATTTTTTAATAGATTTAAATATTTTTAAAAACTAAAAAAATACACAAATGCACTTAAAATCACTTCATTAAAAAAACGAATTCTTGAGCGATACTGCCCAGGCGTCATAGGGGCTTTACTCTAACCTTCTAGATGTTTACAGATGATTCTCCTGAAATATTTTCTCCTACATCTCTTCTCTAAATGGTGTGGACACACAACTAGTGATGCTATTGCCTTAACATCCCAATGCAATTGGCACTGCAGTGACAATGAGTCTTGATTGAAGAAACAAAAATCTTGCATATAATAGTGGCTTGGTCATTATATCCACAATTTGTTCTTTGTTGGAAGTGAAAGATACTTGAAGAGATTTTGCAGCAACTCTTTTCCATACAAAATGATAGTCTAGCTTTATGTGTTTTATCCGAGAATGGAGGATAGGATTAAGGGACAAATAAGTTGCATCAATATTGTCGCACCATAATGTGGGTGGAGAGGACAGAAAAATATCCAATTAATTAGTAAAGACTGCAACCAAAGAAACTCACAGGTTGTGTTAGCTATAGATTTATATTCAGCTTCCATAGAAGATCGAGCAATAGCTGGCTGTTTCTTAAAGCCCCATGAAATCAAATGTTTGCCAAAATAAACATAATAACCACATGTAGATTTACAATCATTGGGACTCCCTGCCCAGTCAACATCGATAAAGGCTGATAAGGTAAAAGATGAGGAGAGTGAAAAATATAGTCCTAGGTGCCGAGTATGATTAAGATAATGGAGGATCCATTTGATAGCTTGCCAATGAGTTAAATACTGGAGACTTCCGACAACACTACGATAGCTCCTAATTGACTCAACTCAAATTATAATGAGATACCTCCTAATTCGCTAAAACAATAAAACGAAAGACACTCTATTTTGCCCTATCTAAACATGGAGACCTGAAATACTTTGTTGGGAAATAATATAATTTTTCAATTATTTAGGTAATATTTTAATCATATGTATTTGCGTGTAAGAGCGGAGGACCACAACCGCATAGGGTAGTGGCAATAATAAACGGTGGGTGTTGCTGTTCTTGACCCCAAAAGTATCAAAAACTTGAAAGAGATGTGACCCCTTCCACATTTAATCATTTCCGTCCTATTAGCTTATGTAATGTTTTTTACAAGTTGATCTCGAAAGTTTTAGCTAATAGACTAAAAGAGGTGTTATGTAGAATTATCTCCTGGAACCAAAGTGCTTTTATTCCAAGCAGATTAATCATAGACAATATTATGGTTGCTTATGAGCTTCTACATTCCATGGGGAAAGAACAAAAAGGAAGAACTGGCAGCATGACTATGAAGCTCGATATGTCTAAAGCATATGACTGAGTTGAATGACCCTTTTTTGGAAGCAATGCTTCAAAGGCTGGGTTTTTCTGCTCTCTAGATTTCCTTGATTATGAAATGTGTCACATCAATAAGTTATTCAGTATTAATAAATGGAACCCCAGGTATGGAATTTTTTCTTAGAAGAGGTTTGAAATAGGGTGATCCTCTCTCCCCTTATCTTTTTCTCATTTGTGTTGAGGGATTGACATGTTTACTTAATCAAGTTGAATTAAATGGGCAAATAAAGGGAGTTGCAATAACAAGGGGAGGGTTAAGGATAAATCATCTTCTTTTTGCTGATGACTGTGTTACATTTTGTAGAGCAAAGATTGATGAATGGATTAGAGTTTTAAAACTTTTGCAGTTGTATAAAAATGCTTCTGGGCAGGCTATAAACAAGTAGAAATCTTCGTTGTTGTTCAGCTCCAATACAACTGCTCCTATTCGACAATGTATCCTAACAAATGTTGGTAAGTATTTGGGTCTTTCCACTGTTGTTGGCAGGTCAAAATACAACACTTTTAGAAGCTTAAAAGAAAAGATTTGGCGACATACAAATAGCTGGAAATCCTAATTTCTCTCTAGAGCAAGAAAGGAAATCCTTATTAAAAGTGTGTTGCAAGCCTTACCGGCATACACCATGAGTGTCTTTAAGCTCCCCATTAAACTCGTAAAAGAAATTGAGCAAATATTTTCCAAATTTTGGTGGAAAAATGACCCTGATGGAAGAGGAATCTGTTGGCGAAGTTGGAAGTGGCTAAGTGATACAAAAAAAAAAAAAAAAATGGGAGGTCTTGGATTTAGAGACCTTCATTGCTTTAATCAAGCTATGTTATCAAAACAAGTTTGGAGGATAATTCAATATCCTAATTCACTTATGGCAAGGATATACAAAGCCAAATACTACAAAAAGTGTGATTTCATGGAGGCCAAGATGGGAACCTGCTCTTCACAGATATGGCAAGGCTTATGGTCAGTGTTGGGCCTTGAAAAAAGGGATAGTTTGGAGAGTGGGGACGGGGCAAAATATTCGTATATGGAAAGATAATTGGCTTCCAAATAAGAGTACTTTCAGGGTACAATCTGCTCCTTTTGGCAATGATATTAATGCTCTGGTATCTAGTCTTATTGATGAGGAAAGAAAATCGTGGAAAGATGATATCATAGAGGCTAGCTTCAGTCATGAAGAAGCAAATATAATTCTAAGCATCCCCATTAGTTCTGTTGGAGCACCAGACAAGATCATTTGGGGACCATCAAGCAAATGTATTTTTTCTGTAAAAAGTGCATATTACACAGCGCTTAATGAAAAAAAGTCATGTGAAGGAGAATCATCTGATTGTTGGACATAATTATTTGTAGTGGAAAAAACTGTGGAATCTTGGGGTGACTGGCAAGGTAAAAATATTTATTTGGAAAGCTTTGTCAAATCTTTTGCCTACAAAAGCTAATCTTTTTAGTAAGAAAATTGTTGATAATGCTTTATGTCCATCTTGCAATACTTGTGTTGAATTTGTAATACACTCTCTCAGGAGTTGTAAGGCTGCTATGGATGTTTGGGGTGGTTGTGATAGTCCAGTTTTAAAGTGGAATTCTAATTATGCTGACTTTGTTGAGCTATGGCATGATTTTATTCAAAACCTGGAGGGTTTTAAACTGAACTTAACTGTAGTAATATGCTACCGTTTATGGATTAGAAGATGTGATTTTATTTTTAGAAATAAATTCATTAATCCTAGTCAGCTAATTGCAACTTCAACTGCAGAAGTAGAAGATTTCACTGAGATTAATTCAAAAGTTACTTGTTCACAAGCAGAAAATGTTATCTCATCAAGGATGGCTTATTGGCAGGTTCCAACAAGGGGTTTTTTAAATGTTAACTTTGATGCTTGTTTTGTAAAAGGTAAAGAACAAATTGGAGTGGGAATATTGATCAGAGATGTAGATGGAGAAATCCATGTTGCATTAGCTGGACAGAAACAACATGTGCAATTTGCTTCTGCTGCAGAGAGTTATGCCCTACTCAGATCAATTCAATTATGTGCTGAGTTGGAGATAGAAGATGTGGTATTTGAGGGGGATGCAAAACTTGTCATTGAAGCTGTAAATGCTAATATTCTAGATTCCTCTTGGCTGGGCCAGATTATTGAAGATATTAGAATGATCAAGTCTACATACCCAAAATGGAAATTCACTTCTGTCAAAAGAGAGGCTAATCAATCAGCCCATCATTTAGCAAAGTATGCTTATAATCTATATGTTGAAACTATTTGGATGGAAGAAGGTCCTTCGTATAAGGGAACCCACATAAATCACGTCTATACGTCATTTCCTCCGTGTATATATATTTGAAGGGCTACTCTGTTTTAGCTATACTTTCCTTATATACTCTGTTATATCGGTTATGATTGTATATTCCTTAAATAGCAGTATTCATGTATTATATATAGATGAATGATAATGCAGAATATTAGTGGAGATTTTTACCAAATCATTTGCGTAAACCTTATATGGTATCAGAAGGTTCTTCTCCCACGAGATCAGAAACGTCCTCCAACTCCATGTCGTCTCATGATGAATCCACACTATCTCTTGTTACTATCAACACTTCCAGTCAATTACCCCACAAACTCACATCCTCCAATTATCCTTCCTGGCGTGCAACCTTTCTCACTATTCTCATCGGCTATGATCTGATGAAATATTTGGATGGTACCTTTCGGTGTCCTCCTCCACCTACTGCGGATTCTTCCACCTCTGCTGTGGCACTCTATGCACATTGGTGCCGACAGGACCAGTTACTGCTGAACGCTATCTTTGCTTCTGTTTCTGAAGCAGTTATGCCCCTCATTGCTATGACAGCTACAAGCCGCGATGCCTGGCAGCATCTCGCCCGCTTGTTTGCTAGCAAATCACGGGCACGGATAATGCAGTTGAAGGAAGACCTCACCCTTATTCAAAGGGGTACCCGCACGGTGTCTGAGTTCCTTCATGCAGTTAAGGTAATTGCTGATGAACTCTCCTTGATTGATGCACCAGTTTCGGATGATGATTTAACGTTATATGTGCTAAATGGTCTTGGCTCTGAGTTTCGAGATATGGTAGCTCCCATTCGCACCAGAGAAACTGCATTGTCTTTTGCAGAATTACATGATCTGTTAATTGGCCATGAACACTACATCAAACGTATGGATGGAACTCCTTCAACGCTGGTTGTTACTGCTAATTCCTCTCAACGGAAACCGTCCAATCCAAGGTTCAAAAACAACAAGAATCGATCCAAACAAAATTCCTACAAAGCTCCTCCTAAGAAGTCCTCTGTTGTGTGCCAAATCTGTGATCAGCCCGGTCACTCTGCCAAGCACTGTGCAAAACTGCAGTCTCGGCCTGCGGTCAACTGCACTACTTCCTCGGCTCCCTCAAATGGCAAATGGCTTCTTGATTCCGCTGCTTCCCACAATATTACGTCTGATTTGGCTAATCTCTCCATTCACTCTGAATATGATGGACAAGATGAGGTTATTCTTGGAGATGGTACAGGTTTGCAAGTTGCTAACATTGGTTCTACTTCTATTTCCTTCCCTTCACGGTCTCTTACGTTAAAAGAAACTTTGCATGTGCCTCTTATTCACACAAACTTGATTTCGGTTCACAAGTTTACACATGATAACAATGTTATTGTTGAATTTCACCCCTCTTTTTATCTTGTGAAGGATCGGATGACGGGAGTGGTGCTCATGCGCGGTAAGTGTGAAGGTGGAGTTTATCCCGTGGAACTATGTTCTTCCTCGCCTCAGGCTCATACTGTCACCTTGGCTGGAACCCGTGCTTCGTTTGATCGTTGGCATCATCGGCTGGGTCACCCTACTCCAAAACTTTTATCATCTCTTCTTTGCCGTTTAAATTTACCTGTGTCCTCTCCTAAGTCCTTAGTGTCATGTATTTCGTGTCATTGCAATAAGTCGCATAAATTACCATTTAGAGTCACTTCTCTTACGAGCAATGCTCCTTTTGAATATTTGTATGCCGATGTTTGGGGTCCATCCCCGGTTCCTTCGGTTGATGGCTACCGTTATTATGTACTTTTTGTTGATCATTTTACAAAGTACTGTTGGTTCTATCTTATGCGAAATAAGTCCGACGTGTCCTCTATTTTTGTTCAATTCACCACTATGGCTGAAAATCAATTCTCCGGAAAAATTAAAAATTTTTATTCCGACAACGGTGGTGAATTTCTCAAACTTAGATCTCTTCTGGCTGCTCGTGGTATTAGCCATTTTACCACTGCACCGCATACTCCCCAGCAAAACGGTACTGTCGAACGTCGCCATCGACATATTGTCGAAACGGGTATGACCCTTTTACATCATGCCTCCGTTCCTTCCACTTATTGGTCATATGCTTTGGCCACAGCGGTTTATCTTATTAATCGTCTTCCTACTCTCTTACTCTCGCGTCAAAGTCCCTTTGAAGCATTATTTGGACGGGTTCCCGACTACCATAAGTTGCGTACATTTGGTTGTCAGTGCTACCCTTGGCTTGTTCCCTATCGGACAAATAAATTTCAACCCAAGTCCAAACCGTGTGTCTTTCTCGGTTATTCCTTAACTCAACATGCTTTCAAATGTCTGGACCTTCACACTGGCAAACTCTATCTCTCTCGTCATGTTACGTTTGATGAAAACATTTTTCCATTCACAAAATCACCACCTACTGCTTCTTTGCCTGCTGCTCCACCGTGTTCTGTTGTTTCCTCACCGACTCCAGTGCCTCCGGTTTGCATTGTTCCCTCGGATGATCTTCCCGTCACACCTTCTGCGCCTGCTGTTACTACAACTGTCAATCCGGCTCCTCCACCAGGTATGGCTTCCTCTGCTCATGCTAGTAATTCCTCTAGTTCTGAGACTCCCCTGCCCATAGCACCTGCACCTCCTACCCGTACTCATCCAATGGTTACTCGGACTCAAAATAATATTTTCTGTCCTAAGCAACTTTCGGTTACTACCAAGCATCCTATTGCATCATCGTTGGAACCGACTTGTGTATCTCAGGCACTCAAGGATCCCCGTTGGCGTAAGGCAATGGCAGATGAATTCACTGCCTTAGTTTCACATGGCACCTGGCACCTGGTCCCTAAGTCCTCTGCCTCTAATTTAATTGGCTGTAAATGGGTGTTTCGGATTAAGCGGCATCCTGATGGTACCGTTGATCGGTTTAAGGCACGCTTGGTTGCTAAAGGGTTCAATCAGCGCCCAGGTGTCGATTATACCGAGACCTTCAGTCCCGTTATAAAACCGACCACCATTCGACTTATTTTATCACTTGCATTGTCCAACAACTGGCCACTCAAGCAAATTGACGTCAATAACGTGTTCCTGCATGGTCAGTTAACTGAACAAGTATTTATGCAGCAACCCGCCGGCTTCATTGATCAGTCTCATCCTCATCATGTTTGTTCACTTCAGAAATCTATTTATGGTCTTAAGCAGGCGCCTAGGGCCTGGTTCAATGCTCTATGCTCTGGTCTTCTTGCGTTGGGGTTCTTTAATTCCAAATCCGATTGTTCCTTGTTCATTTACAATCGGGATGGGATACTATTCTACGTGTTGGTGTATGTTGACGATTTAATTCTCACCGGTAATAACGGCCAGTTCTTGCAGCATGTTGTTCAGTCTTTAGGTGATAAATTTTCACTGAAGGAACTTAGTGATCTGCACTACTTTCTCGGAGTAGAAGTCATTCCGGTTCAGCAAGGTCTCTTTCTTTCTCAAAACCGTTATGTTCATGATCTCCTTACCAGATTGAAGATGGATGGTGCAAAGGAAGTTCAAACACCCATGTCTGTGTCTGCTAAGCTCCAGCTTGATGATGGTTCGGCTAACTGTGATGCTACTGAATACAGACGCACCATCGGTTCTCTTCAATACCTCTCACTCACTCGCCCAGACCTTGGTTTTGCAGTGAATCGTCTTGCTCAATTCATGCACAAACCAACTGTCACGCACTGGCAACATGTTAAACGGCTCCTACGCTATCTCAAACAGACCATTCACTTTGGTCTTCTATTGCATCGTCAAACTAACCCGGTGCTTAGGGGCTTCTCAGACGCTGACTGGGGTGGTGATCTTGATGATCGAAAGTCTACTACGGCTTATATAATTTTTCTCGGCAATAATCCTATCAGCTGGCGCACTAGGAAGCAAAAGGCAGTGGCTCGCTCATCTACGGAAGCTGAGTATCGTGCACTAGCTACTGCAGCTTCGGACATTGCCTGGATTCAATCTCTTCTTAATGAACTTGGTGTCAAGTTACGTGAACCCCCACTCCTACTATGTGATAATGTTGGCGCAACTCAGCTAAGCCTCAATCCAGTTATGCATTCCCGGATGAAACACATCGCCATTGATCTTCATTTTGTCCGTGACTTTGTTCGTTGTGGTCAGTTGCGTGTTGCTCATGTTCATACGGATGACCAGCTTGCCGATCTACTGATAAAGCCCCTCGCTCGGACTCGCTTCAGCTCATTACGTGGCAAAATTAACGTTGCTGATGGCACGCTTATTTTGAGGGGTCGTATAAGGGAACCCACATAAATCACGTCTATACGTGATTTCCTCCGTGTATATATATTTGAAGGGCTACTCTGTTTTAGCTATACTTTCCTTATATACTCTGTTATATCGGTTATGATTGTATATTCCTTAAATAGCAGTATTCATGTATTATATATAGATGAATGATAATGCAGAATATTAGTGGAGATTTTTACCAAATCATTTGCGTAAACCTTATACTTCGGAGGTTCTTCCATATGTATCATTTGATAAGTCTTGTAACAACTGATTAAGTAAATGAAGTCATGTTTCTTTTAAAAAAAAACAAAATAGGAAAATGCTACTCGCTACGCAAGTTCTATGATTTAACGGGGGATTCAATTCAATGTTTTTTTTTTTTTTCAATTTTTGCCAGGTCTCAAATAGTACGGTTTGATTATAAATTTTTATAAAAAATCTAACTAATAAAAATATATATATATATATATATACACACACTTTTTAAAGTAGAGTTTACTTTTTATAAAATTTTATATAAAATTTATTATTTAAAATTTGTATAAATTATTTCTTGGGTCGATACTGGCAGCCCAGTGTCAACCTTTGCAACCACCTCAACGTGTGGAGCTATTAATTGTGGAAGATACTGAAAATCAACAAGAAATTAGTCAAAAACTTTTTCCAATTGAAAACTGCGTGTAAATGTCAATGAAATTCAACTGAGCACCGTCTTAGTTCCCTGCTGATCTGACATCCAATTGTTTTTACATTGCAAAAAATTTAAAGCGAAGGAAAATAGAAGAGGATAACAGATTCCAGATACCTGAGAAAATATGTCATAACTATATGTTAAATTTTAGAGGAATATTATATACAGTTATTCTTACATATTTTTTACACATTTTATTAATATAATTAGCTGAATTAATATTCTTTTAATATTCAATCAATTATATCATTAAAATATATAAAAAATATATAAAAATAACTGTATATAAAATTTTTATAAATTTTAAAACATGTCAAAACTAACTCCCAATGCCCAGTGGTGTTAAAACATGTCAGAACTAGGCTGATTTCACTTCAAAGATTCACACTCGGTTACCCAAATTTCAAGAATTGATTGCTTGCGTCTCAAAGATTCACGCACCAAGGGACCGAGTTTTGCCAATTAAAAAAAGGAAAACAATAGTTTCACATAGCATTTCCTCTACCAAAATTATTTTTTAATTTTTTTTAAGGATAAGAAAGGTGCATTGCACCAGGTGTTTGAGAAAAATCTTTGAAGCCAAAAAAAGATAATGAATAAAGATTATCTATTTTTTTTTTTTAATGTTTCCTCAGTCAAAACCGCTTTAGAGCGGTACTTTCTATTTTTATGATGAAACCAACCTCAAATAAGGAACTATCACGTCACTAATATAGTAAAACTTTACGTGAGGACCATCCCATCAGAATTTTCTCTAAAAATCTCTAAATATTTTTTTCCTCAGCATTTCACCTCACCCAGCCACACGTTCCCACCCCCAATCCAATCGCTCCTACCACCAGCGAGCCTGCCACTGCCACTAGATGAGAGAGAGAGGTAGAGTTTGCAATGGGTATTTGATGAGAGAGAAGAGACAAGTTCTTTGATGTGATTGGGAGAGACAGACAAGAGAGAGAGGGAGAGTTGAGTTTCATGCTGGACATTTTCAAAGAGAAAGGGAGTTGGGATGCGGTGGACAACCATTCATTCTGTAATGGGTGTATTACGTGGCTTTATTTTTTTGGAGGTTGTTTTCAAGCCTACTTCAAATGTATAGAATTTTCACAATTGCATGCTAGCACATCCTTTCAGTTATAACAAGGGTTAGGCTTCTGTGCCGCCCAGGCAAATTTCTTTTTTTTATTTTTTCTTTTTACTTTTTTTTAATAGATTTAAATATTTTAAAAATAAAAATAAAATAGATTAATACACTTAAAATCACTTTATTGATAACTAAGTTAAAAACAAATATTCCTAAGCGGTACACTTGAGCGGTATTGCCCAGGCAGCATAGGGACTTTACTCTAACCTTCTAGATGTTTACAGCTGATTCTCCTGAAATATTTTCTCCTACACAGGCTCTTCTCTAAATGGTGTGGACACATAGCTGATGATACTATTGCCTTAACATCTCGATGCAAGTGGCACTGCAGTGACAATGAAGCTTGATCAAAGAATCAAAAATCTTGCAGATGACAGTGGCTTGGTCATTATATCCGCAATTTGTTCTTTGTTGGAAATGAAAGATACTTGAAGAGATTTAGCAGCAACTCTTTTCCGTACAAAATGATAGTCCAGTTTCATGTGTTTTATTCGAGAATGAAGGACAGGACTAAGGGACAAATAAGTGGCATCAATATTGTCGTACCATAATGTGGGTGGAGAGGATAGAAAAATATGCAATTCACTTAGTAAAGACTGCAACCAAAGAAACTCACAGGTTGTGTTAGCTATAGATTTATATTCGGCTTCCATAGAAGATCGAGCAATAGCTGGCTGTTTCTTAAAGCCCCATGAAATCAAATGTTTGTCAAAATAAACATAATAACCACACATAGATTTACGATCATCGAGACACTTAGCCCAGTTAGCATCGAAAAAGGCTGATAAGGTAAAAGATGAGAAGAGTGAAAAATATAGTTCTTGGTGCCGAGTATGATTAAGATAATGGAGGATCCATTTGACAGCTTGACAATGAGGTAGACATGGGTTCTGCATATACTAACACACACGACTCATAGCAAAGGATATATCGGGTCTGGTGAAAGCTAAATACCGGAGACTTCCTACAACACTATGATAGCACTGTCGGTCTTCAAAAGCACAACCATCAAAAGCAGAAAGTTTCCCAAAAGTGGACATGGGAATGGATATTGACTTAGAATTGTGCATTAGTGCAATGCAACAAATCAGAAACATATTTGCACTGAGACAGAAAAAGACCAGAATCTCTTCGGGTTACTTGAATTCCTAGAAAAAAAATGTAAGGGCCCTAGATCCTTAACTGGAAAATATAAACTAAGGGTCTTGATGAAATCAGAGATAAGAGCTTGATTTGATCATTTTACTATTATATCATCAACATAAATAAGAATAAGTGATTAAGTAAGTGCTTTAAAATGAATATGTGATTTTTTTATTTTTTTTAAAAAAATTGTCTAAATAGTTTTAAAAAATGATGAAAGAAAAAGGAAAAAATACCCGATTTTAACCGATTAGTAGAGGATTTTGGTAGAAATCCTTTGTGGACGTAGCAATGTCCATTAAAAATAAGATAATGTTACTGTGCACAATAAATATGCATTCTAAATATACACATGAGTTCAAATAGATTTTTTTTACTTTTCTTTTAAAAGTTTTTTAAACATCCTTAACTACTCAAGGAAAAATAAAAATTCACTAATAGTCAACTAATTAACCATTAAGAAAAATTAAAAAAGTTGAAATATATAAGTGGGTACATTTGAGAGTTATACTAGCATTTTCCTCAACCAAAAAATCAGACCTTGATGTATTAAATTTTTATTGCTATATCAATGTAAGCTAAGTTTTAAATTCTTCAACTCCTAAACTATGTTTAGTTTCATTGTATCAATAAAGTTTGCTTAATAAAGATTGTTAACATCATGTTTGGTACGTCTTCGGGCCGGACTTTTAGCAGTTCGGGTATTCAATCTTGAGCTTGTGAACACAAAACAAATACCGCGAGACAACTGCCGGGGTGGTGGCCAGGAAGTCTTCGATGCTAAAGTCAGTATATCCTTAAAATAGTGCTTAAGCCAGTCGAGAGAGTTTGGAGAGTTCAACCATTATTCCGATACCTGTGACTTTTCCATAGTTGACGTGGGGTTCCCTGTAGGGCACATTGGTCTCACTCCAGACTTGAGGGATCGGCTGTGTGACGCGGAGTCTGAGTTATGGAGGTCCCAGGAGGAAGTCGCTATGTGTCATCTTGATATGGCGCGCGAGTTAAAGGTACGGGAGACCCTGGAGGGGATGCTATACAGCAGGATGGAGGAGCTAGAGGAACTTCGAGTTACGCATGTATCTCTTTCCAAAAGGTGTGACTCTACGAAGTCCTCCCGTAGGTTTACCGAAGACAAGTTCCTAAAGGTTGGCCAGACCCACTTGAAGCGAATGAAGACCATCAAGGCCCGGAGGACTGAAAGGGAAGAGTTGAAGTCGACGCTTGGGCAACAGCAGATAGAGCTGTCAAGAGTGTGGCAGGTCAGGGACGAGGCGTGGCGCCACGGGTTCCTCTCTGGTAGGGAGGCACTGAGGATATATTTACTGATAAACCCCTGTTGTGAATTGCTTTCACTGGACCCTGAGTTCCTAATTTCGAACCCCATTGCTTTAGAGGCCAGAGCCAAGATAGGGGCGGACCTGGTCCCCAGTGCTTGCAAAAATGCCCCCAAGGCACCAGCAGCAGTTATGACGCCTTCAGAGGCGAACCCCGCCAAGTCGGAGAAGAAGCCATAGGTTGGCCAAGGGGTCTTTCACTTTATTACCTTCTTTCTTCATTAGTTATACGTGTATATGCATAAAAATTTTATTCCTGCCATACTGGTGATTGGGAAGCCCTTGTTTTGGGCTGATTTGTTTAATCTTCCTATGTTTATGGCACATGCGCCTCCTTGATTCATGCCTCATATTTTCTCCTTTACTTCCTTTCTTCTTCTCTCTCTTTTTAACCTTTTTGAGGTCGTGTTGGTAGCAAAAGCCATGTGTTCCTTTGCAGATGAACTAATCAATAAAAACATGTATCTTTCTTTTATGCCCTGACTTATCATCTCGCACTGTTTGATTGTTGTTTACTTGTAGCATTTTGTTTTCCAAGGTGATGCTTTGAATTCTGCTCTTCTGTCGTTATTGTTGTACTTGCCCTTTAGCCTTCCCAAGGGAGTGAGTTAATGGCTGGCATTTCTTCTACAAATTCAGAAGGATTTTGAACAGTCAGTAATTCATTGTTCATCAATTGGTTGCCTTGCCTTTATGGTGTGGGTGCTGTTTCCCCATGCGTGCCATGAAATTTGCGCGAAATATTTCCGCGAGATTTGCGTCTGATCTAATGGACCCTCACGACGTGCATATACTTTGAATGTTGGGATGTGAACCGTCACTCCCAGCCTATATATAGGCCTTCCCCTCTTCGTTTCTTTGCACTAAGTTTCCCCCTCTACTTCCTCAAACATTCAAGAATCCTGCTATCTTTCCTTCCCCACTGTGCTCATACCGGTCGTCCTCAACTCCAATGGGCACCCTGGCTTAGGGTTGGCCTTGTGATGCCGGGTTCTGCAATGGGTTTTTAAAGGGGAGGATGCCCTTCCAAAAGTCATGTCATTCTTCATTACCAGGAGAGGTTTTAAGAAGATGGCGCGCCCCCTCACCTCATGAGACGACCGTTAAATGGGTTTTTCCGTCTCAAGATTGTTCGTATAGTTCATGGTTCTTCCTTACATCTCGGTTGGCTCCCATTGGTGGGGCATCTTCTCTTGCCCCAGGCTTTTGTCGCCCAATGCGAACAGACCCTTCAGGCTGTCACTTCTCTCACGGGCAGACTCACACCCCGCCGAGTCTAGCTTTCCATAGCTTTGTACCTTGCTAAGGGCGGCTTTGTCAGAACCCCATGCTTTGTGGGCCATGGCCAAGCAAGCAACCATGCCATGACAAGCCTTGATGGGCTCATGGCTGATGCCCTAGCACTGCCACATCCATGCCGCACAGCACATAGACTATGTCAATGCCCAAGCCCTTTCCTAGGCCATGCACTACCATCAGCAGCAGCCACAGCAGCATGCCCTTGGCTAGGCCCATGCCTAGGCCATGCCAGGCAGCACTAGTAATAGATGGCCAACGCCCAGACCACCAGCCTGGGCCGTACCATGCCAGCACCAGTCCAACCATGCCAACCAGGCCATGGCCTATGCCGTCGGGCAACCTAGGCCACCATGGGCCAAGCCATGCCAAGAGCCAAGTGGGGCCCATCCAAGGCCTTGTTCGCAGGAGATCACTCTAGGGTTTCCTTTTATGTTTTCACTATAAATAAGGCACTTAGCCATTTCATTTGTATTTTTTGCCATTTTTTTCCTTTGTGGAACGGTTTGGTTTGTTCTTGTGAACACTTTCGGTGCTTGTGCACTTGATCTCTTTTGGGTGCAATTCGTGATTCCCAGGGACATGCTTAACACCTTGCAACTTGTGAATAGATGTTGTCTATTTATTTATCTTTGTTTCATCAACTTCTAATTCATGAATAGATGTTGATTCTTTTTATCAATCTCTTGTTTATTTTCCATTCAATCTTCATATCATCCATTCATCAATCTTTTGCATATTTCCATTCTCTAGTCAAAAATCTAAAAATACTTTTATATTCTTATATTTTCTACTTTGTTCATATATTTTCTCGCATATCAAACATCTCCTAAGCCTCTATATTTCCAAGGCCAAATTCCCATCTCCCAATCACAAATCACGCCCAACACATTTTCACATTCGTAGATCTATAATTCTCACATGCCATAACCTAAATCTGTAATTTCATATCCATTCCATATACTTTACATACACTTTCCTACCTACCAAACACTTCATAAGCCTCCATAGATCCATATTCCATCATAGATCTATTCCATAAAGCCATAAAACCCAATATCTATCTTAGATCTATGCCTCCAACAAACCTTATCAAAAACCCTAATTCCCATAAGGATTTCCTATATTTGTTGAAACCCTAACCCTACCCTCCAATTCCTAAATCTTAGGATCTTTCCTAAACCCACTTAAACCAAGATCTTATCTCTTCTTACCTTAGCCAAATTCCCTCAAACCCTAAAACACTTCCTATACTTTTGGATTTCATCCTACACATCACCAATCCTAAGATCCATTCCATCTTTGACCTAATCAAAACCCTAGATTACCCAAAACACTTCCTCCAAAATTCACAGCACTATTCATCCATCATTCAAGCCCTACCCTACCCTCACTTCACCATACTAACCCTAATCATCATCCAAGTGGCGCCAACATCAAGGGCAATCATCAAGCCGTTCCAAATTGTATAAAACACACCAAATCATCACTTAGATTACCGTACTACATCATCCATCACTAAATCAGCCTAGAGACCCTCCATTGCCACGTAAGTTCAAGGTCAAGCAAGTTGGCTAGGCATAATCGGGCATCACTATAACAAGGAGAGCTTGTGGATCTTAATGTTTAGGGATTAGACCGAGATCCCTAATAGGTTTTCTATGGAACCACACCCCGCTAGACCTGACTTGGACTTTCTTGTTGTTCTTTCTTACAGCTTTCGCAATCACGCTGTAGTCACCCCGTATTAATTACTCTAATGAATGAAATAGTCTTCTTCTTGTGCTTTCCCTCTTTTTTATGTTTGTTTGTATTATGCACGCCTTTCACCATTAGCAATGCGCTGCCTGCTCGCCGATATCGTTGCAAGCTGGCCATCATTTCATCGGTACCCTGCTGAGCATAACTGTATCTCTATTCTTGTTGATTCCGTGAGACTTTTATAGTGTAACCGGCCTGCAATGGAAATTCCCTGGAGTTCACCATTTCGCCTTGTTGATTTGGCATGGTGGGATTACCCGCATTCCTCTAAGGGAGAGGTTCGTTCACTCATTTGGGGAACTTTCCTGTGCAAGGTGATTTCCTTGAGGAAGGTCCACCGGTTAAGTCGGGTAGTCCTGGAACTATCCCATGCTCCTTCAATGGAGTGGTGTGGAGGCCTCAAACCACACCCCCCCTCTTTAAACCTTTAGGGAGGTCATCATCCCTTTGCCGTGAGGGGATGGACTATTGTTTGGCCAGCCCCAAGTCTGGACCCGCGCTCCCTTTGCGAGGGATATCCGAGTGGCCCGAAACCAATCCCGTCTATTGAACCATGTGTGGAGGGACTCCGTTCGGGTAGTTTGCCACTAGACCTGCTCCCCTACGCTAGACTGTTTCATCAGGAGAGGTTCATCATTCCCTCAGGGGAGCCTTCATTCATTCTCCCACTGGAGCTTTCCCACACGAGGTGATTTCCTCGGGGGAGGTCCAACGGAGGAGTCGGGTAGTCCTGGGACTATCCCGCACTTCTCCAAAGGGCAGGTAGGGATGCCTCAAACCGCACCCCTCTTTTAACTCTTTGGGGAGGTCATCATCCTTTTGCTGCGAGGGGATGGGGTATTATTTGGGCAGCCTCAGAGCTGGACCATCGCTCATCTGTGATGAAGGTCGGGGTGGTCTGGAGCCTATCCCGCCTGTTGACCCACTCGTGGAAGGACTCAGTTCGGGCAGTTTGAGATTGGACTGCTCCCATCCGTTAACGTCGCAGGAAATGGGAGTTAGGATCGGGTTGGAGCCACGTCCACTCCTCGTCATAACGGAAAGAGGTACGTTCAGGTCACCTCAGGGCTAGATCCGCTCTCATTCATAGAGGAGGTGGTCTAACTTGGGGTTAGTTCCGCCTGTTGATCGATACGGGGAGGAAGTTTGTCTGGGTAGTCCCTGACTGCACCCTCTCCCGTTGGTCGACGCCCTTGACAAGGGTCACTCCATGCGTCGGCTGTTGAGGATAGGCCACTCTCTTCTGTTGGAGGGATCAAGCAGCCCTTTGGCATTATACCCGTTCCTTTGGTCCCTATAAGGAGTTAAGTCAGAAGGCCTAAGGGCCCCTTGCTTTTCACCACAAAGAGGATGGGTTCATTTTTGAGTTGCCTCAGGGCCAAACTCGTGCTCCTTCGTAGGGGAGGCCGGGATTGCTTGGAGCCGATCCTACCTGTTGACTTGTATGATGAGGGATTCTGCTTGAGCAGTTTGTGACTGAACCCGCTCGCCCGCGTGAGGTGGTTTCCTCGAGAGAGGTTCATCATTCCCTCAGGGGAGCCTTCGTTCCTTCCCTTACTAGAGCTTTCCTACGCAAGGTGATTTCCTCAAGAGAGGTCCACTTGTTGAGTCAGGTAGTCTTGGGACTATCCTGTGCTCCTCTGAACGAGATGTAAGTGTGCCTCAAACCGCACCCCCTCCTTTTGGGAAGGTCATCATCCCTTCGTTGCGAGGAGATGGGGTATTGGTCGAGCAGCCTTAGGGCAGGACTCGAGTTCCTTCACGGAGTAGGTCGGGGTGGCCCGGAGCCAACCCCACCTATTGACCCAAGCATGAAGGGACTATGTTCGAGCAGTTTGAGACTTGACCCGCTTTCATCTATTGATATCATGAGAAATGGGATTTAGGACCAAGCTGGAGCCACATCCACTCCTCATCATGATGGAATAGGGTATGTTTGGGTCACCTAAGGGCTGGACCCGCTCTCCTTCATTGGGAAGGCAATCAAACTTTGGGTTAGTTCTGCATGTTGACCGACATGGGGAGGAACTCTGTTCAGGCAGTCCCTAACTACACCCGCTCCTGTTGGTCGACACCTATGATGAGGGTCACTCCATGCATCAGCTATTGAGGACAGGCCACTCTCTGCTATAGGAGGGATCGAGCAGTCCTTTGGTGTTGCACCCGTCCCTTTGGTCCCCACAAGGAGGTAAGTTGGATGGCCTTGGGGTCCCCCACTCTTCATCGCAATGGGGATGGGGTCATTTTCGAGTCACCTCAGGGCCAAACTCATGCTCCTTCATAGGGGAGGTGGGATGGTCTAGAACCGATCCTACCTGTTGACTTGAAGATGAGGGATTCCGTTCAGGCAGTTTGTGACTGGACCCACTCTCCCACATGAAGTAGTTTCCTCGGGAAAGGTTCCTCATTCCCTCGGGGGAGCCTTCGTTCATTCCCTTACTAGAGCTTTTCCGTGCGAGGTGATTTCCTCGGGAGAGGTCCACCGGCTGAGTCGGGTAGTCCTCCCCCGACTATCTCGCGCTCCTCCGAATGATAGATAGGGACGCCTCAAACTGCACCCCCCTCTTTAACTCTTTGGGAAGGACATCATCCCCTTGCCGCGAGGGGATGGGGTATTGTTCAGGTAGCCTCAAGGTTGGACCCGCACTCCTCGGTGGGGGAGATCGGGGTGGCCCGGAGCCAATCCTACCTATTGACCCATGCATGAAGGGACTCCATTTGGGTAGGTTGAGACTTGAACCGCTCCCATATGTTGATGTCACGGGAAATGGGAGTTAAGACCAGGTTGGAGCCGCGTCGACCCCTCTTAATGATGGAACGGGGTATGTTCGAGTCGCCTCAGGGCTGGACCTGCACTCCTCCGTATGGGAGGCAATCTAACTCGGGGTTAGTTCCACCTGTTGACCAATACAGGGAGGAAGTCTGTTTGGGCAGTCCTTGATTGCACCCACTCCCGTTGGTTGACACCCATGACGAGGGTCACTCCATGTGTCGGCTGTTGAGGACAGGCCGTTCTTCGCTGTGGGGGAGATTGAGCAACCCTTTGGCATTACACCCGTCCTTTTGATTCCCACAGGGAGGTAAGTTAGAAGGCCTAAGGGCCCCCTGCTCTTCACCTCAAAGGGGATGGGGTCATTTTCGAGTTGCCTCAGGGCCAAACTCACGCTCCTTCACAAGAGAGGTCGGGATGGCCCTAAGCCAAACCTGCGTGTTGACCCATAGGATGAGGGATTTCATTCGAGCAGTTTAAGACTGGACCTGCTCCCATCCATTGACATCATTTTTACAAGCATTGGGATCAAGTTCTCCGAAGCATAGTTCTTAAAATAATCACGCATTTCTCATTAATGGTAGTTACACTGGTACCCTTAGGGTCAATAATAACAAGAAAATATACATGCATGTTTTGGCATCATCAGTAAAACATTCGTAGATGTTCGGTGTTCCATGGGTGTTACAATTCGTTCCTGCAAGAATCTTGTAGCCAATACGCCTTGGGGCGATTGCTGGCGACTACCACTTATGGGCCTTCCCATCGTGGTCCGAGTTTGCTTTCTTCCCTGACCACTACCTCTATCTTCTTTAGCAAGAGATCCCCTACCTTGAATGACCTAGGCCACACCCTTCGATTAAAACAGCGCTCCACCCTCTTTCTATATGCTGACATCGTCATCTCTGCTTCTTCTCAAACCTCCCCTACCAAGTCGAGCTGCTCTTCCAGGTGCCGATCATTGGAGTGTTTCTCATAGTGGTGCACTCTATGAGTTGGGATGTCGATTTCCACTAGTGGCATGGCCTCGTGACTGTATGCAAGGTGAATGGGGTCTTGCCGATTGGTGTCCTTACAGTTGTCCTCTAGGCCCACAAGTCTGGCGGGAGCTCCTCTACCCACACCCCTTTCTGATCATTCAGATTCTTCTTTAATATTCGTAACAGGGTCTTGTTGGTGGCTTCCACTTGACTATTCGACTGAGGATGTCCTTGTGACGAGTACCGAAACTTGATCCCCAAGTCCCAACACCACTTTTAGTAATGGTCCGAGTCAAACTGCCTTCCATTATCTAACACAATGCAGCAAGGCACCCCAAACCAACAAACGATGCTCTTCCAAAGGAAGCAACTAATGTTATTGGTCGTGATCATTGCCAGCACTTCGGCCTCAACCCATTTGGTTAAGTAGACCATCGCCAGCACCACGAATTTCACTCCGCCTTTCCCCTGGGGAAGGGGACCCACCAGGTCAACTACCCATTGTGCGAATGGCCAAGGAAAGACTATCGGCGCCAATTCCGTTGGCCAGCGATGGATGATCCCCATGTACTCTAGGAATTTCTTGCACTTCCGCACATACTCCTCGACATCCTTTAGGCTGTGAGGCTAGTAATACCTAGCCCACATTGCCTTTCCCTCTAGTAACCTTCCCCTGGCATGATCTCCACAGATTCCCTCGTGTATTTCTGCCAATACTTACTGGGCTTGCTTATGTGAGATGCATCTTAACAAGGGCCACTGTACCCCTTACGGTATAGCACCCCGTCGACTATGGTGAATCACGCCGCCTGATATCTCGTCTTCCTCGCCTTTTCTCTGCTATCGGGCACCTAGTTGTCGTTCAGGTATCTCCAGATGTCCTACACCCATTTGGGCACACCCGATCCAACCTCCAGCAGCTCAATCCCTATAGTGGGAACATCTATGGTCCATAGGATGGCCAACTCCAGTGCTGGGGCAGTCCCTTGCCCGAACATAGATTTTGCCAACTTGTCTGCCTTTTCGTTTTCTACACAGAGAATTTGCTAAAACTAGAAATATTAGAAATGGGTGTGCTCAGCCTGTACTGTCGCCAGGTACTTTCTCAACTTCTCGCTCTTCACCACGAATTCTCCTCTCACCTAGCTAACTACCACCTGTGAGTCTGCTATGAATTCCACTTCCTCCGTGCCCAAGGATCTCTTTATTGTCATGCCGAGGAGGAGCGCCTCATAGTCTGCCTCGTTATTAGTGGTCTTGAATGCCAACTTGACGGCATAGTCATGCTCCTTGCCCTCATCTGTGATAATGTGCACCCCGTTCCCCCTCCAGCCCAACAAGAAGAGCCATCAATGAAGATTTGCCAGGGATTCACGAGTGGTGCACCTCTTCCTTCGTCGGGAAAACCGAAGAATTCTACAATGAAGTCAACCAGGACGTACCCTTTTAAGGAGGCACGGGGGGCATATTCTATGTCGAATTCGCTTAACTCTACTGCCAGTTTGTGAGGCGGCCCTAGGCAACCAGCCGTTTGAGGGCTTTTCGTAAGGGGTTCTGCGATGACCTTGACTAGGTGCGCCTGGAAATACGGTCGGAGTTTGCGGGTGGTTATTATCAGCACAAAGGCGAGTTGTTTGACCCAGGTATAACTGACCTCCGCTACTCTATATGCTCGGCTCAAATAGTAGACTGGTCTGTGGACCCTGTTGTCCTCCCATACCAAGGCCAAGGAAACCGCTTGTGGGGAAATGGACAGGTACAGATTCAGTGTTTCTCCACACTGGGGTTGGCTGTAGCGCCTCTCCTATCTCGGTCCTGACCCTGACGGTCGCGTCGACCCAGTTCAGGTCAAGTATAATTAGTCCCAATGGCTCGTTCGCCTCTACCTTTCTTAACTTGGACTCGTCTCTCGTGTTGCCCTTGGCGGGGTACACTCAAATACCGGGGGTGGGGTCAGGAACACCTCCTTGCTTGACAAGGTGGCCCCGACTCCCCCTCTCAGCCCGACTCCCACTTTGTTCTACAAGGTGGTCATCCCGGTTTTCTGTCGGGCTCTTCGCCCTTCACCCAATGTTTCAAATACCATTCCCTACTGGCCGGTACAGCCAGTATATACCGTACCGGCCACTGGTCCAGTACAGATATTATACATGTTTCATACCGGCCTAAATATCGGCTTTATCAATATTTCAGCTTGTACCGGCCGATATTTCAGCTTGTACTTTTTTTTTTCTTTTCATTTTTTCAAACTGTAAGCTCTTTTTTGACCCTCAATTTAAACCAAATTATTTATAATTTATATATATGTATTTATGCATAATTTATTCATATATAAACTATTATTTTGAAATATAATTTATATATATATATATAAATATTTCAATACGGCACACGAAACGGTACCGGTACCGAAATATTTCATTCTCGTGCCTTGACCGGTACTGCATCCGGTACGGTATTCAAAACTTTGCTTGCACCTCCCTGGTCATCAACTCCCTTCACTGTTCAGTCAAACCTCCGGGCCCTTTGAGAGTGGGCTCCTGCTAGCATTCAAAGGACATATTTGACTGTAAGATCAATCAAATCCCACAGACAGTACCAATTGTTAACGCTGTATTTCCTATGCCTTTGGGCCTGACTGCTCGGAGGCTCGGGCCTTCTATTACCTACGCACACAAAATCACTCCCAGTTCCAACAACCTGAGGGGTCGCCGAATATAGCTTTCGATACTTAAGTCAATCTTGTCTAGAGGAAAACTCTAGGGAGATTGGGAGTTCTTTTTTTAATTACCTTTCTATGGGGCTCAGGGGGGGATACTTATACCTGTCTCAAGGGTAGGGAGCTCCATGCCTTGCCTCTCTGAGTGGCCCCTGCCAAAGCCCAATTAATGCGACTTGGCCTAAGGAGGGCGTCAGATCGTGCTATCCTATCGAGGTGGCATGCTACTTCTTCCCTAGTGATAGGGGTACTGAGCAGTGTTTTAAATTTCGTAACCGGCCACTGGTCCGATACATAAATTTTATCTGTTTCGTACCAGTTAAAATACCAGCCATACCAGCCGATATTTCGACCTTTACTCTTTTTTTGTTTTCATTTTTTCAAACTACAAATTCATTTTTTGATCCTCAATTCAGACCAGACTATTTATAATTTTTATATATATGTATTTATGTATAATTTATTCATATATAGACTATTATTTTAAAATATAATTAATATATATATATAGTTTATTCATATATCAACTACCCCGAAACGGTACTGGTAATGAAATATTTCGTTCCAGTATCTTGACCGATACGGCATCCGGTATGGTATTCAAAACATTGGTGCTGAGTGCCCTTTGGATCACGGTCCACTCGACCCGTTGGCTTGATCCTCGTCCTCTTGGATTGGGGTACCCGCAGTCATGTGGCTTGGAGCCATACGACCTTAGGTCTTGCCTTGGGCTGGGTGCCATACCCGCTTGAGTTGTGCTGAGCTTTTGGGAAAAATTTCTCCCTAGAGCATCCACATTGGTCTATACATATGTATATGCAAAGTCATATTTGCATAATATGAGCCTAAATCCATCTACATTGGATTATGCATCTTCAAATATTTGTATAGATATGAACAATATCTTTACATGTTTGAAGATATACTATTCACTCTCTAAAATATATTTTACTCATTTTTTCTCTCTCATCCCACTCTCTTTCTACATATTTTACCTTTACATATTTTACTATATATTTTACTCATTCACTCTCCAAAAATTATTTTACTCAAATATTTTATATATTTGAAGATCAAACCCGTGCACCTCTCTCTCACAGGTTTTGAGTACATATATTGGGTGCTAATAAAATTTATTTGGATGCTAATTACATGTATTAACTCAATACATGAAAATTACAAACTCTATTAAAAAAAGCAAAAAAATTAATCAAATGATAATATTTTATTATTATTTTGTCTCAAATTTACATGAGTCAATATAAAAATTTTGCTTATATGACAAATTAGATCTCTAAAAGATATAATTTTACATATGTATATGTATAAACTAATGTGGATGCTATAAGAAGCTACATGCCTGTATGTATTATACTCGAAGGAATAATGTTAATTGATTGATCATGATTAGTCTAGGTATAGACAACTCGTTCCTTTACATTATTTTATAATAATATCTTAAAATACTTTAAGAACTGGACCATATCTGGGCACACAACTCAGCTAAACCATCCATGTCATCAGAAATTTGAAAAAAAAAAATAAAACAACGTAAATGACTTGATATAAAAAGATCATTTGATTTTTTCAAATATGTTTTCTGAGAAGAAAACTTTCAATTTTCTAACTTCAAATTTCAATGCACACATATTTAAAATCCCAAAATTGTTTTTTCATCACCCTAAAAAAAGAACATTTTCTACTTTAAATATTGGACCTCTTATCACTTTCACAACTAAAAATTAGTTTTCCCATTTGTTTTCCAAAACATGCATGGATCATACGCGCGTTTTTAATTTTATGAATGGAAGGTCTAAATTGAAAAAATCGAACCCAGCCAACTGGTTTGGACCAGTTCACCATTTTTCTTTCAGCAGAGCATAAACTTGCCCAATATTTCTTCATGACCTTTTCATAAACACTCAAAAGATTCAAACACAAAAATACAAAACTCATCACTCATAATCAAACACTAAAATCCCAAATCTGACCAAAGTGCATCCAACTTTAAACACAAAAATTTTTAAAACTAACATTCACATTTAAATCTCAAAAGAGAGATGGGAACATACCTCTATGAAGTTAATGGATGGAGACCTCTCACCGGAGGCGATGCTAGGGTTTCAGAGACTTGAGAGAGAGAGAGAGAGAGAGAGAGAGAGAGAGATGCGTTGCTTAGGTTTTGGGGAAGCTTGCTAGGGTTTCAACCTTCGGGTACTTGAGAGAGAGAGAGAGAGGGAAGATTCTCGAAAATACGGGTTAAAAAAAAAATCGGTTTTGGACTGAAATGATGGTTTGGTTCGATTTAGTATCGATTTTATTTTTTTCAAAATTGGTTAAAATCAAACTAATTCTTATTTTTCTTTTTCTAATACTGGACTGTACCTTTATATATATATATATATATATATATATATATATATTATTGATAGCAAGGGATTTTATAAAAAATGAATTCCTCATGCATTGTTATTTTTAACCTCACAATTTGTTATGCTTTGTTCATAATTTAATATATGATTGTAGAGTTTTAAATATTAATAAAAATAAAATAGATGTTATATAAAGAGTAGATGGATAATATAATATGCCAATCGGTTTTGAATGGAATAGGAAAAAAAAGTAAAACATGTGACATTAGTCAAGATTTAACTTTACTTTTGTTTAATCAATTAGGATGCTCTTGGCCAGAAGATACGCTCAAGCTTGTAGCTCCCTCTTATGATTAGGGCCAGCCAACGTCCGCTTAGGCCATTGCCTAAGGTCCCACTTCATACAAGGCTTCCAAAAATAAAAAGTGAGATCTTTTTTATTTAATTTTTTTTTAGAAAATTATAAAAATCATTTTAGTAAAAATATTAAATATTTTTTTTTTTTTTTTATCTTTCAATGTGTGCAAGGGCCATGATACTTAATTTAATATTTAATACAATAAATAATTTATATTTTCAAATATTCTTTTCTAAGTTATTGCTAAATTGAAGAACAAAATTTATAATGAGGCCTCAATTTAAATTAAAATATTAAATATAAATTCAAAAATTTTTATCTAAAGACTTTAAATAAAGATTCATTTTATTGAAAATTTTGAAAAATGGTATGATATAATAATTTATATTTTATTACATTATAATTAAAAATTACTCACTTAAATTTTACCATAGACCTCAATTTATATTAAGTCACCCATGCCTATAAGTAATGCTATTTGAAAACTTGTATATCACACATCATTCACATGATCTAATTTGATCTGTAATATTCAAATTTTATAATTTATTTTTTAAATAAAATTATTTCTTTTATAAATAGAAAAGACAATGTCACATGTATGCACAAAATTATACGTATTGAGTGACAATCATATTTTATTAATATATATATTTTTTTAATTTACATTTTTAATTTTTAATTTTTAGATTTTACCTCTTTTGGGTGCTAACACAAAAAATCATGCATATGATTATATAGGTAAAATTGTAAGTATAAATAGAATTTTTCTTTTAAGTATTTACAAAATTCACTTTATGCATCCATATTTCAATTTTCTTCGCGTCATTTCTTGAAATAATTAGATACTTGGTGGTGATTGTACAGTATTTTGTTGTTTGTGGGCGCTGGTTGCACCATATGATTTGGAAATGTTTTGAGAGTAAAAAAGAAAAAGAAAAAGAAAAGATTAAAAAATAACGTTTTTAATATTATTCAAAATTAAAAGTAGAGAAATTAGAAAGTAAGGAGAATCAAAGAATTTTGTAGTATCTATATTATTGCTGATCCAGATCAGATGTATCCATCTCTATACACGTGTACATAATTATCTTCAATTTGAATTTTCTTTTATTTTTTTATGCACAAAAAACACGAGCCCAAAAATCTCAATGGCTTTGCCCACCACGAGAGTGGGAAGACGAAGAAGATGACGAAACACTCCCTGCACTCCCGGTCGCATAGAACAAATCCGACAAGTAATTCCCCAAATCATCTGGGGCATATCTGACCAAAGATTCAGATCCGAACCTCAACTTGCCCCGATACTTGTTGTAAAACTCCTGGTACGCCGATCTAAGCTTCTTCGCCACCGAGATTTTGATTTCGTCTCTTAGTTTCGAGTCCGTAATAATCCATGCACTCTGTTTCCTATACGCCTCGTCAAACGCCAGATTGAATTTCTTACAACAATCCCTCGCTTGCTCCAGTGAAATCTCAGCCGTCGGATTTTCGGGCAACGAAGAGAATACCTTGTTCCAGCCAATCCGCTCGTAGTTCGAAGCGTACTGTTTGACTTTTGATTCGTGGTTCGTCACCCAATCCTCTCCGAGGAGGAGTTTCAGATTCGACGTGCGCACCTTGACGACGACGTATTGGAGGTTGTTGGCTAAGAACAGGTACGAGAGCGCCGCATCCTTGTAGAGCTCAGTTTTGCCGTCGAGTTTACAGAGGAGGACGAGGATCAACCACGCAATTCGAGTCGAAATCAGACTACAGTCGGACTCTAGGCTTCCGAAGTCGGATTCTGACGGCGATTGCAATATTAATGGCCAGTCGGTGACGATGTCGGCCAGGACGCCGCTGTAATCGGCTAGGAAGGAGATGTAGTTCATCACGTAGCGTGTGAGCGGGTGAACCCCACCTCCGAGTACCGGACTCTTCGACGTGTCCTTCTGGATGGCGGTTTCGAAGTCCGTTAGCATCGTGTGCACCGCCTCACCGAGCTTGACCAGAGAAGAAACTGCCTGTGATCGAACGACGGAGGTCGATTCATACGAAAAAATAGATTCGATCTCTGGCCAGGAATCAGCGATAGCTTCGTACATGTCCAACATACGAAACATTTTCTCGGGGGATGTCTTGATCTTTGCCACCATTTCCGGGAACTCAAACAAGCTTATCGCGCTATCTCTGGAAATCTCAGCGAAGCAAGATTCTCTGATCGATTCCGAAGCCGAAAACACGCTATCACACAGAATCCTCTCTCCATAAAAGAGAGTTTTCACGGCCATTTTCACAGCGTTCAACCACTGCCTGATCTTCAGCTCCAAAACCTCCCAATCGATCTTCTGCACTTTCGAGAGAGACAGCCTCTCAACCCCGAGATGATACAAAGCCTCATCGATGATAGATTTACGTATTATTTTGTAGATTTTCACGCACTCTTTCCCATAACCAGAAGCTATCATACAGTTTGCAATAGCTTCTAAGTCCGCCATCGCAATCATCGAAGCTCTCTCCACCTCAGATACCGACTCGACAACTACACGAAACTCGTCCTCCGACTCATCATCCTCCACGTCAGAAACACTAGACCTCGCGGCCGAGGATCTCGAGGAGCGGGCCGAAACCGATTCGGGATCCAGGCACGCCCGATTGGCGGACAAAATCTGATAGAACTCCTTCTCCAACCGCTTCATAGCCATTTGCATCAAGGTCTGGGCCCTGACAAGCTTTTCGGAGGCCGCTTTTTGGGTAACAAAATATTTCATGGCGGACTGCAGGTCTCTGACGGAGTGTAGGAACTGTTTGGATTCAGAACGGTCGTCGTGGAAAAGGGAGGTGATTTTGACGTAAGAGGAAGCGTCCGTGCTCCACTTTATAATAAGGGACTCTGCTATTTCGATATTTTCATCCATTAGCGATTCAGAGAAAGTAGTGCGGGAGGGTGAAGGAGGTGAGATTGCTTTAGATGGAGGTGAAGATTTGAACAAGAAATTATTCCTCATTCCGATTTTCTTGGCAGTCACTGTATAATCTCTCGGTATTTGTTTTTTCAGATAGGATTTTAAACAGACTAGGAGAACTGTGAAAAAGAGACGGGCTGTAGATTCTTGTTCTGGCGTATTCTGCTATGCGAGAGATTTGGAATATTGCTTGATGGAAGGGGAGGGAATACGAGCTGGGGTATTTATAGAGGAAGGGAGAGGGAACAAAGATTCAAAAGCGCTGGGGTAAACGGTGAAGTGGTTGACATTGTCGTATGGGGGAGCCGGACTGATTAGACTGCGCGTTTGAAATTGCCGTCTAGGCGCTCGGCCCCTCGTCAGAGTATTTGGATTGATTTGGTCAAATTTATATACTCTATCAAAAATTTGATTAATATTAATATTTTTTTATATTTATCTACTCTATTAAAATTCAATCTCCACGTTAAATTAGTCATTTATTCTCTATATAATAATAAAATATTGTTAAATTAATAAATTTTTTATTTAATTTATTTTTTCACATTTTGTAATTCTACCAATTAAATGTTAATAATAATTATATTCTAATTAGATTAATATTAAAAAAAGTATTATTAAATGATAATAATAATAATTATATTATATTACATTAATATTATTATATTATAATTAAATTAATATTAAAAAATTATTATTAAATGTTAATAATAATTATATTCTAATTAAATTAATATTAGAAAAAGTATTATTAAATGTTAATAATAATTATATTCTAATTAAATTAACATTGAAAAAGTATTATTAAATGTTAATAGTAATTATATTTTAATTAAATTAATATTTAAAAAAGTATTATTAAATGTTAATAATAATCATATTCTAATTAAATTAATATTAAAAAAATATTATTAAATGTTAATAATAATTATATTCTAAATGTTAAATGTTAATTATATTCTAATTAATTTAATTTATTTGTTTGGAATGATAAATTAATATTTTAATGTTTGATGAATGAGTAGTGGTCTTCCATCTTTAGCCAACCACTATAGTAAAAGTCCAAATTATTTTAGACTTGCCCAATCCAATGTGAATGATTTTTGAGTTAAATTATGTAAAATTTGACCAAACATCTCATTTGGCCAAGCCAATGTGAATGCTCTTAGTTTGTTTTGCGGAAGATATAACTTTACAATTTATCTACAATTTATTTATAATTTATTAATAAAATCATGTTTTTAAAATTTCAAGTCATCAAATTAAAATTAAAATTAAAATAGATATTTTAAAAAATATTATTTTTTTAAAAGGTTGTAGAGAAATTTAAATGAGTAGTTATTTAATCACTTTCTTTGTTTTAGTTTGGAATTACGGTTGACAAAAAGATAATGTCAAAACGACAGGCGGCAGGTAAATCGCTTGCTTGCAAGACCCTCTCCTCTCCACGGCTGGTCAAAACGACAGGCGGGAGGAGTCGAAATCCGGTAGTGGTTAGATATGATTAAGATGTCAAATCAGAGTTCCAATTCAAACGTTCAAATCGGAGTTACCAATCAAATTTTATTATAAAATTAAGTTATAGTCGAGTTCATGAGTAATTTTCTTATCTTTTTAAAACTAAATTGAGCTTATTCATTAATTTAATATCGATTTATTAACTTTTTTTTTTTTTGTCACTTATAAAATGTTTTTTTTTCTTTTGTTGTGTTTAATTTATTTTTCGTATATAACGAAATTTAGTTTCTTTTGTTAATAATTTGTTTTCATATAATTCTCTTATAAAAAGAGATTTAATTACAATATTAGTTCATGGGTTTTCCTTCATTTGCTAATCATTCACTTGGCTTCACTTCTTTTCAAATTTTGTTCGAGTATTAAAATTATTATTTTTAAAATCGTACCGTACCGGTCCGATACGATTAGTATATTCCGTACCAGCCACCGAACCAATATAGAAATTCTACATATTTCGTACCAGTTTAAATACTGGCTGTATTGATCGATATTTCGGCCCGTACCGGCCGGTATTTCGGTCTCGATTTTATTTTTTTCATTTTTTCAAACTATAAACTCATTTTTTTACCTTCAATTTAGACCAAACTATTTATAATTTATATATATGTATTTATGTATAATTTATTTATATATAAACTATTATTTTGGAATATAATTAATATATATTTATATATATAATTTATTTATATATCGACTATCTCGAAATGGTACCGATATCGAAATATTTCGTTCCAGTATCTTGACCGGTACGGCATCCGGTACTGTATTCAAAACATTGATTAAAATATTTTCAATTCCTATTATCAAAGTAATAGTTTAATTGGTACAAACTGGTATTTCACGACTCAAAATTAATAATTGGAATCAAGACGTAAGCTGATTGTGTGCACTCTATTAAGAAAATGTTTTGCCTCATTAAGCAGTACTGTGAAAGTCAAGTAGTTGAGCTTATATTCTAATAAATTATTAAATGTATCTTTTTAAAAAATGAATTGATAAGATGTACTTATTTATTTAATTCAATGGATCACATCCGTTCATTTTCATAATAATTAAAATTTTTGTTCCATATATAAATAAAATTTCTTTAGCTATCCATAAAATATAGTATGTTGCACATGGAAGGGTCCGATTTACGCGGTTGCTAATACTATTTCTTTATTCAAGATCATCACAACCTGTTGTGATACGCATCTCATCAAGGACCAAGACATTAATTTTAGAATATTTTAACTCCCACGCTTGATGCATGAGATGCATTATTCTCGTTGATGAGTACTTTGGATGATTCTATTTGACGAGGTTATAAATTATATAAAAGTAATGTTATATATATAGTTAGTTAATGGTGGACCCACGTTGTTCTCATGGCCCCTCAAAACTTTGTAAAAATTTAAATTACTTCTCTACATTTTATACATAATTTTACAATTATATAGAAAATGGCACCCTAAAAAATTATATAATTTCCATATAATTTTTAAAATTTTAATTACCTAGAAATATCCCTCTCTATTTATTTTTTTTATTGTTACAAATTTTTGTTTAATTCTATATATTATCTATTTTTACAGATGTAGCTTCTCCAAAATCAAAATTAAAACTAAGTTTATGAGAAATAATAAACTTATTAATATGGATTTCAAAATTTTTTACTATATAATAATGAGTTTCTTAATATGAAATCTAAAATGAAAATGCAAGAAAAATTATTTAAGATCGATAATCTATAAGAAAAATAGTTTGTAGTTATATTTTTATTATTTTTCAATCTCTTTTTTATTTATATAAAATAAATGATATTTTTAGCCCTAGAATGTGTAAGTTCCGCCCACTTCATTTGAAAAAAACATTTAAGACTTACATAAAAAAATATCTTTTAATAGTAGACTCTACTTTTTTTTTATCCAGCATTATTCTTTATATAAATATGCCCTCCTTCAATACAATTGCTAATTTCGTCATTGTATATAATTATAAAGTATATAAATTTCATGCACTTCAATTTAGACAAAAGTAAAACTCACTATTAAAAAAAATATATTTATTTATATGAATTCTAAATTTGCCTTTTTGAAAAAAAAGTTAGGGACTAATTTCACACCTTATCACTATTAAAATAATTCATATATATATATATATGTATATATATGGAAGTCCTGGATATTTACCAACGTGAGTAATGTTAAAGTCATGAAAGAATTATATAAAATAATATAAAAAATGATCTGGCTCTAACTTATTTATTAGATATATTTATTTTATAATAAAAATAATTTTACAATTTAATAAATTGTACAAGATCATATTAATTTGATATTATTTTTATATAATATTTTTGTGACTAGAGTATGTCCCATAAATATACATGTACAGCGAGCGTAATTCCCTGCAGATGAGGTACGTAGAGCTCAGACGAATAATATACGACATTTGGGTAAGACCGAGACAGAGTCGTCTACTACTATTATTTGCATTGTATAATTTTTGACTTTTTCTATACGACGACTACTACTCTGTGTTCTAACTTTACACTTCAAAAAAAACAAAATTCTGTTTTTTGAATTTTGACGAATTCCAAGATGCAGCGTAATTAAATGCTCATGTGCGGTCGTTCTGTCCGGCAGCCGGCTCCCCTTGGCCCTACCTGCGTCAGTCACAAAGAAACAGAAATTGCAGTTAATGCACGAGACCCTCGTTATTCCAAGTTGCATCTTTGTTTTATTTGTTTATTTATTTATTTTCTTTCTGAGCACTCTTTCTCTTTTTGCAGTCAAGGATATGATCTTTATATATATATATATATATATATATACATATATATAAATATATATATGTAGATCTATATATATAAACAGGAAAATTTTTCTTGTCATCCTCACACTTCACACACCACACATATTATAATTTTTTTTTTTCATTTTTCTATGATAAATATGTAGTGTGTGGATAATAAATAGAATAATTTAATTAGTTTAATAAGAATAAAATGAAATAAAAAATAAAAAAAATAAAAAATAATATTTTAATATATAAAGTGTGTGGTGTGGGATGATACGTAACATTCCTCATATAAACATATGTAGATCTATATATATAAACATACGCATATTTTGGTGAGACCTAGACCAAGACAAGGTCAGGTACTTCAATACTTTATACGACAGTTTCTGTGTATAATGTATTACAGGACTTATAATTATGTGATTAAAGAAATTATAATTAAATAGAGGTAGCCTCCTGCGTGGACTGGCTCTCTTTGGTCCTTTGATGTAGTCACTCTCAGATAGACCAACAAACTGAAATTCTTGTTATTTTAGACGCGCGAACTCCATCTAATCAAGTGATCACGGAATATATTAAGAGAGAAATACCGGATCTAAAGAATTCCTAGGTATAAATTTTGCATATTCTTTTTTTTTTTTTTTTAAAAAAGAGACTCATTATTATGATTTATAAAGTAGAGTTTTTTTACGTGGGATTTCAGATTTTTTTTTTTAAATGCGTGAAATTATACTAATCATTTCTTATTTTAAAATATTTTATTTATTTTATTTGTATTCCACCTTCTCAACTTACTCAACAAATAAAGAAGAATAATAATAATGAATAATTGGGATAATTAGAACGAGTATTGCTATTAGAACATAGATTGAACATTCAAATCTTCTTCTTTATCTTATATATATATATATATATATATATATTTTTTAAATCTATTTTTTTCTCCCGTTTACACTACTTATCTGGAGAAAACATTAGTGTATTCTTAAGATCCCCAATCTAGAGTTTATGCCCAATATCTAAGAAATGATTCAATGAAAAAAAAAAAAATACACATAAAATGACTCTCAAAATACTTATCCATCTTTCTATCTGATCTCACTCAGCTTTAGAGTTGGAACATCTAGATGATAATAAAAACAAAACATGTATCTTCTTCTTTCGTCATCAAAGATGTTACTTATTATTATTATTATTATTGTAACCAACAAGGAGGACATGTATCTCGTCATAGAGACACAGCTGTTATATTGTGTTGCCCGTCGTAAGCGTGGAAATATTCCCAAACCAAAGCATCAATCATCGCGAACGAACATTCGCTTTGTAAACATCAATAATATTATGTACTAAAAATTGTCCTTAGTATTGACTAATTCTTAGCTTAAGTCTTATGTAAATATCAATAGATAGATAAACACGTGTGGCATACCAATTATATATTTTGTGCGCATGCACCTGATCAAGACACACCAAAAATAAAAATATAAATATTAATTAGAAGCTTCCATTACTCATTTCGTTGTATGGAGCTATCGGTTTAATTTATTATGCATGGTTTGATAAGTGAGAATTTTAATATGAGAATTTTAAATTTTAAGATGAAATATTATAATATTATATTTTAATATTATTATTTTTTTAAAATTTAAAAAAATTAGAAAAAGTTAAATTATTTATTATATTTTATATAAAAATTTAAAAAAATTATAATGATAAAATAAAAATTTTAATAAGATAAGAATTATTGAGACGAAGCCGAACCGAGTTACTCATAGTTTAACTCTGCACTCTTTGTGCACTTTTGACTCTTTCTTTCCTCTCCCTTCCTCTATAAATGAGAAATACTTTTCTATAAATACCCCCACTCGTATTCTCTCCCCTTCCATCAAGCAATATTCCAAATCTCTAGCATACCAGAGCAAGAATCCATCTCTTTCTCACACTTCTCGTAGTCTTTTCACAAATCTTATCTAAAAAGATTGAAAAGACAAGTACCGAGAGATTATACAGTGACTGCCAAGAAAATCGGAATGAGGAATAATTTCTTTTCCAAATCTTCACCTCCATCTACAACAATCCCACCTCTTTCACCCTCCCGCACTACTTTCTCTGAATCGCTAATGGATGAAAATATCGAAATAGCAGAGTCCCTTATTATAAAGTGGAGCACGGACGCTTCCTCTTACGTCAAAATCACCTCCCTTTTCCACGACGACCGTTCTGAATCCAAACAGTTCCTACACTCCGTCAGAGACCTACAGTCCGCCATGAAATATTTTGTTACCCAAAAAGCGGCCTCCGAAAAGCTTGTCAGGGCCCAGACCTTGATGCAAATGGCTATGAAGAGGTTGGAGAAGGAGTTCTATCAGATTTTGTCCTCCAATCGGGCGTGCCTGGATCCCGAATCGGTTTCGGCCCGCTCCTCTAGATCCTCAGTTGCGAGGTCTAGTGTTTCCGACCTGGAGGATGATGAGTCGGAGGACGAGTTTCGTGTCGTTGGCGAGTCGGTATCTGAGGTGGAGCGAGCTTCGATGATTGCGATGGCGGACTTAGAAGCTATTGCAGACTGTATGATAGCTTCTGGTTATGGGAAAGAGTGCGTGAAAATCTACAAAATAATTCGTAAATCCACCATCGATGAGGCTTTGTATCATCTCGGTGTTGAGAGGCTGTCTCTCTCGAAAGTGCAGAAGATCGATTGGGAGGTTTTGGAGCTGAAGATCAGGAAGTGGTTGAACGCTGTGAAAATGGCCGTGAAAACTCTCTTTCATGGAGAGAGGATTCTGTGTGATAGCGTGTTTTCGGCTTCGGAATCGATCAGAGAATCGTGCTTCGCTGAGATTTCCAGAGATAGCGCGATAAGCTTGTTTGAGTTCCCGGAAATGGTAGCAAAGATCAAGACATCCCCCGAGAAAATGTTTCGTATGTTGGACATGTACGAAGCTATCGCTGATTCCTGGCCAGAGATCGAATCTATTTTTTCGTATGAATCGACCTCCCTCGTGCGATCACAGGCAGTTTCTTCTCTGGTCAAGCTCGGTGAGTCGGTGCGCACGATGCTAACGGGCTTCGAAACCGCCATCCAGAAGGACACGTCGAAGAGTCCGGTACTCGGAGGTGGGGTTCACCCGCTCACACGCTACGTGATGAACTACATCTCCTTCCTAGCCGATTACAGCGGCGTCCTGGCCGACATCGTCACCGACTGGCCATTAATATTGCAATCGCCGTCAGAATCCGACTTCGGAAGCCTAGAGTCCGACTGTAGTCTGATTTCGACTCGAATTGCGTGGTTGATCCTCGTCCTCCTCTGTAAACTCGACGGCAAAACTGAGCTCTACAAGGATGCGGCGCTCTCGTACCTGTTCTTAGCCAACAACCTCCAATACGTCGTCGTCAAGGTGCGCACGTCGAAACTGAAACTCCTCCTCGGCGAGGATTGGGTGACGAAGCACGAATCAAAAGTCAAACAGTACGCTTCAAACTACGAGCGGATGGGCTGGAACAAAGTATTCTCTTCGTTGCCCGAAAATCCGACGGATGAGATTTCACTGGAGAAAGCGAGGGATTGTTTAAAGAAATTCAATGTGGCGTTTGACGAAGCGTATAGGAAACAGAGTGCATGGATTATTACGGACCCGAAACTCCGGGACGAAATCAAAATCTCGGTGGCCAAGAAGCTCATGTCGGCGTACCAGGAGTTTTACAACGAGTATCAGGGTAAGTTGAGGTTCGGATCTGAATCTTTGGTCAGATATGCCCCAGATGATTTGGGTAATCACTTGTCGGATCTGTTCTATGCGACCGGGAATGTTGGGAGTGTTTCGTCATCTTGTTCGTCTTCCCACTCTCGTGGTGGGCAAAGGCATTGAGAATTTGAGATACTTTGGCTCGCGTTTTTTGTGCATAAAAAACAAAAGAAAATTCAAGGTGAAAATAATTTTGTACAGTTATAATTTTATATAGTGATTGATACATCTGACCTTGGTAAGCAACAATACAATACAATACAATACAAATGTTACAAAATGAATGACTACTTGAAACCGACATTTTGTAACCGGCGTTGAATCCTTACGTAAGCCGTCCACTTGTTTTAATAAAATCATCATATTTCACCCCTCTTTATTTTACCGCAGATGAGGGTGTTAATAAACCCGGACCAACCCTTAGAGAATAAAACCTGGTCTTCCTCTTCTCCATCCCCTCCCCTCTTCCTCCCTCGCTCTCCATCTCTGAACGTCTGAGTCCAACTTTTCGTCTTCTCCATGAAATCACAGTAATGTTTTCATAAGATTTTCTTGCAGTCTATTACTTTGACTATTATTTTCAGGTCTTGATCTTCAACAAATTTTACAGAGGAGACTGCCACTATTTTAGAATTAAAAAAAAAAAAAATCTATGAGAATCAAACGGTTTTGTGAAGTAAAAATATTGAAAAAATAACCTTCAAACTGTCACTACAAGAAATTTGTTCTATTCTAACGATTTTTAAATCGCTACAAAAAATATCGTTAGAAAAAAATCTTTTTGTAGCAATTTTTAATCGCCGCAAGTATTAAAATGAATTTTAACAAGTCATTATCTGAACCATTAATCAAGTCTTCTGCAACGATGATTAATCGTCGGGAAATTTGAATATTTTTTTTCCCAACGTTCCAAACAACGTTGAACGTAATGTGTAGGCGCAAAAACTAGACTTTTATTCTCCCCCCCGATTTCTTTCATTCTCCTTTCGTTCTCCACTTCTCTCCGTTCCTCCCTTCTCCAAAATCGCACAAGCATGGAGCACCATTACTCCACCCATTTAGCCTATTTTATCTCCATTTTCGTATATATATATATATATATATACTAGGTGGGAGTAACGTGCAAAGCACGTTTGTCTAATTTTATGAAATGATTATTTGTAAAAAATAATATATATTTTATAAAAATTATTGATGTCACTTAATAATTTAAGGCATATTGGAGAAAATAAAAAAATTAGTTCAAAATATCATATAATCCAATACATGTTTATAACATATATAATTGGAGCAAAGATGTATGCGAAAAATTTAATAAAAATCTAACACAAATGGTAGTTCAAAATATGTGTCGTTTGATGTTTGTATTATAATTCATCAATTTATGTCATCCTGTAGACAATCAATAGAGAACATTGAAATTCTTATTTTGCTGTTGGTTGAGTCGATCAGGGACAACACAAAGTTAAAACATAATCTTTTTATAAAATTTGTGGTATAATATTTTCTATATATAGCATATATATAAATCATAAAATATATTTTGAAATTGTTGGCCGAATTTACTCTTTCTTGATTAGCTCAAGGATCACGGCCTTTGTCACGTGCCTATCATAGCAAGCCTACGTATGGAATATGACTTAGCGGAAGCTACGTCCTACTACCATGGAAAAAAAAAACACTTGATTAAACACACTTGTATTATATATTATATGAGATTTTTAAATTTGGAATACTCAATAATCTGAGTTAATGAGACGTATAATATATGTGTATATTATACTTAGAGATTCACGTCTTATGCACCTAATACACGTGTATATGTTAAGGAGAAAGAGAAAAATATAATAACTAATCTTTAATTACTTATTATTATATAAACTATTAATTATTATAATTATTGAGATTAATAAATCATAAAACAACATTAAATGCTATCTCTCTCAACATTTATGTCTTCATTTTATGTGTCAAATCGTTAAAACAAACGGTGTTAACTTTAACGGAAAAACAAGAAAAACCGTTAAAACAAGATTTTCCGTTTCATACACACTTTTTATATATAGAAGATATATATATATATATATATATCTCTCTCTCTCTCTCTCTCTCTCTCTCTCTCTCTCGTTCCACCCTCTGACTTCGAACCCTACGACCTTCACAATAGACCCTCTCACTCTCTCCACTGCAGATTTCTTGTGGGTTGGGTGATGCGCGCGTTCTGAGTTGCTGATCGGTGGTAAGACCCTTCTCCTTCTCTACTTCTCACGAACACACCCACATTAACTTTAGGTTAATTTCCACTCCCATGAAATTTCTGTGAAATGAATTTTATTTGTGCAGTCCGTGGGTTTTGGGGATTTTTGCAAAGTGATTTTGGGTTGCTGCTGACAATCTCTCATAGTAGTAAACTCCCTCCCATTTCTCCTCTGCTCACGCAACACTCACTTCAGTTTTTCACTCACAAATTCACTCATCACAGATCATAACCTCTCTCGGTTTTTAGTGCATTTCTCTGTTTTTTTAACAATAAGGTTCCTCCCTACGGAGTAGTTTTTGTTGTAGTGGCAAAGATGGAATCCTAGATTTATTCAAGTACAATTCTGGCACCGAATCTAGTCCTGAGGGCTTATTAATAGATCGAGATACGTCATATATATATATATATATATATATATATTCAAGCTAAATTGCGAAATTGGACACTAAAAAGCTAGCTAGGCTCTCTAAGTGCATATATATGCGATGACTTGAAACTTGGTCTTTAGGATTTCTCTCCTAGCTAGATTGACCTTCTCTCTGATCCCCACCTCCTTTTCCTGTGACAATTGTTATTTTTCCTCTCATTTTTCTCACTTTTCTTAAATTTTCAAGTAAAGAAAACATGTTTTTAGTCTTTAATTACATGCCCTGTTGACATTCATGAAACATTTGAAAAACACCAAAGATCAAATGCATGCAGATTTGTTTTGTTGTTGCATGTTGTCATGTGTGTGTACCTCCTTAAATCACGTTTCTTCATTTTTCTGTTTAAAAGTTTTTAGCTTGCCAGTTATATATAATTGTCCAATTTCTTATCTGTGCTGGTGTGGAGCTACAGAACGAATAATATCGTTGCGAAAAGTACTCTTTTTCTTCCATGTGTTGTCTTATTTTATATCCTTTTGTCACTTCTCATAAATGCTAGTTTTGTTGTGGAATTCATCCTGCTTATTCGGGCATGGCTGCTTTGCCATACTTCGATGAGAGAGATCCTTCAACAATTGATGAACTTCTCATCACTCAGCATGTTTATCTATTCTTTTTTTATCTTTTAAATTTCACTTTATGCTTTAATGAATGCTCTTTTATATTATGTTCTGGATTCCAACTTTATAAATCGAGTCTGGAATTTTATATATATTACAATATTGCTAGACAATTATGTCTGAAAGATTTTAGAGTATATAATAACTCTATACTTGAAGCATGAGAATCCTTAAACTCTTTTTCTAACTACAGTTGTACAATTCCTCACAAGAAGGCTGCTCTAAAGTGCTATGATGAGGTCGATCTATAGTTGCAAAGGTTTCGAAAATTCTTTTCATGTTTTAGTTCTTGTGTGATTTCCAAGCCCAAAATCTCTAGCATCAAGATACTTAAATAAGAGTATTTGGGGGATGCCTTAGCTTTATTTTTTGTTTTTCCTATAACCAATGGTATGAATTGGCACACCCTAATAATATTTTGCAGTAATAGGAGCTGTGATTGCATTATAAGGAGACCTATTGATGGGAAGTTCATTGGCTGCAATACTGACTATGTTGGAACAATTTCTGCCATTGAAGATGGACTAAGAGGTGTCTATCATGTTGTATGATCAAATAAAATATAAGTTAAGATGCATGGTTATGCTAAGCAAACTGTTGCATGCTATATGGTTTTATGAAAATCTACTGTTGGCCAACCGTGTGTAGTGGCTTCCAAATTTGAGTTCTCATTTATTTTCTTCTGATGCTTGTTTAGTTGGGTGTGGCTGCCGAGTAGAGGAAAGGTGGATAGAGTAAAAAATTGTGCAACCATAGCTTGAGGAGATGAAATTGAATTTTCTGCCCTATTTTCATTTCAGCTATGTAGTTTTGGGAAAAAATTCTGTTATGGCTATTCATTGCCTTTTCTTGAGTTTGAATAATGTTTTGACTATGTTTAACCCTTTATTTATATGTGTTAAACTAGTGGAGATGAAAATGTATTTTTTTAACACTTTTCTTCAAGATTAATAGCCTAAGTAAGCAACTAAGGATTTTATTCAAACTAGTAAGTTCAATTAGAATTTTTTGGTTTGCCAAGAGCTACTCTTGTTGTTTATGCTATGCTTTCACAAAAAAATAATGTTTCTTCTCAAGTTTTCTTCAACTCTAGTATGCTTGGTTTATGTAGTTGAGATTGTTGTTAAATGAGGGATGTTTAAGAGCACGAATGTACTAAAGCTGCTAGCTGTCCATGGTAATGCAGAAAATTCTGCTATGCACTCTGTTTTGGGACTTCAGAGTCTAAACCAATCTTCTTCCCAAATAATTAGGTTAATGTGATAGAGCTTGTGCTTGTTTGCTTGTTTCCTTGTTTCATTGGTCTGATTTGCTTATTTCCTCCTTCACCCGTATACCTCCACATGGGTTCTTGGCTTCAAGTCCCCAAGCTCCCTTATATATGTGGGGGGTTCAGGTACATGGATTGTGTGTGATTTTTTTGCATGGAAATTATAGAATTTGAGTAGCATAATTGACCTTTGATACTGGTTTATAGACTTCTAAGAATGGAAACTTGTGGCTGCGTGTTAACGACCTAAGTTGATACACTAATAAGTGTTGGTGTGAGAATTTTTCCCTAGGTAAGTTATATTCGTAATCTTCATGGATTTAATATTAAAATGTCTTTCTCTCCATATTTTAGAAGCATTAATTCTCTCTCTCCATATCTACATGATGTCATGTTATGTGTATAACTTTGTTTTTTTTTTTTTTTCTTTGCATTCTTTTATTATCTGCCTCCAAAATAAAAGTGATCTTTTTCTCTTCTTCTTTCTATTTTGATTCATCTTTCTTTCTACCATTGCAAATATGTTCAACAAAGCTTCACATTATTTAAACTTTAACTTTTGCCATTTTCTATTGGTTGTTTTGATATTTGTTTTGGATTATTTAGAAGGAAAATATGGGAGTCGAAGCGTGTTAGCAATATGTTTAAAACCCCTACACAAATAACAATCATTTGTTTAGCATGCTTAAAACCCATTTGTTATTTTAATTGCAACTTAAAATGGCTTTGTCATCAAACTAAGCACATATCACATCTGCACATGGGTTCTAAGTATAGTTAAAACCCAATCTAAGCTGGGCAAAATATGAAGTTTTTTTCTTTAGTATAGAAGGTTCATAACCATGCATTTTTCTCCACCATTATATGATTGTTATTCTATCTAGAATCCAATTAGTTGACTCTTGATTGGTTTTTATTTTTATATTTTAATCATCTCAAGTATATGTTTTTCACCTATGTCTCGATATTTGTAGAGATTTGGCTTGATATACTTGAATCTTGTACTCCTTTGTAATCCATCATGAAACTCATCATCTCACTATATATATTAAGTACCTAGCTATATATATATATATATATATATATATCTTGGTGATTTCTATCCTTTTCAGATAGCTAGGTATAGCTTTAGGTTTCAACCTATCCCCATTAATTAATTAACGGTTCTATTTCAAGCTTTTCAACAAAAGCATAATGCTTCTCATCTTGAAGTGGTAGAATTTATGTCTCCAAGTCCAATAAGACTTCAAAATGCTTTTTTGCAGCTACCCAGATTAGCTTATGCATGTAACTTTCGGTAAAAGGAAGAAAATGGATTGGAATCAGTTATAGCAGTTAACAGTTAGATAACGCGCGCAGAAATTGTATTGAAATGCAAGTAATGTGAATTGAACCCAATTTAATGTACGCACTTTTTCAAATCTCTAATTCATATTTTCTTTTGGCTTATTTCATGCATGCCAAGCCAAAAGGCACTGTTTCTTTGGTGTGAATTAAACCCAATTTATTAGCTGCCATAAGGAACATATTTAGTTATACAAAGATAACTGCCTTACTTGATGCATTTACATGTTTCATGTCTTGACCCTTTTATGATAACCATAAAAAAAAAAAAAAGAGATTATTAATTAAAAGGTGATTAGCATGGGTTTGATGCACATTAATTAGGTTAACAATAAGAGTATTAAAAAGTAGATTTTGTTGGGATTCTGAATCATTTAAAAAGAAGATTAAAAGGTTGTGATCTTGACTAATTAATTAATCAGTGGCCTTTATATAGGGAAAGAGTGGAAAAAAATAGCATGTAGTAACACAAGAAGAACTATATATATATGGTCTTGAACCACCCCATGTGTGTGTGTGTATATATATGTATGTATGTATATATGCTTATATGAATTAGGTAGGCACATGGTCGCACATATGCCAGTTTAGCTAGCATTTGATCATTAGGATGTGATTCATTTTTTTAATCTACTTCTTGACACTTTACCCTTTGACTATATCCACTAGTCTAGAAGCAACACCAACAACCAGGATTTCAGTGAATAAACCCATAGATACAAGTAGTAATACTAATACAATCTCAATATGATGATTACATACCAACATTTACAAGTGATGTCTTTCCAGCATTCTGAAGTCGTATCAAAGATAGCTCCATTTCCTGCTTGAAAAAGAGGCTGCAATCACATGACAATCAAGTAAGCCCACTCATTCTAAGCAAATGATCAATCAAGGTCACTCAGAAAAATTTAATGGCAAACTTTAAGATTCCAAATATTCTTGTCATAAGACATTACCAAATCCAAATGGTAGCCAAATGCTCTAATAGAATCAGTTCCCATCTCAAGTTGGGCACTTGTGGGGACTTAGTTCTCCATTCTGGATTTTTGGAATGATATGACAGAATTTGATACTTTTTTTTAGCTAACTAAAATTATTATATATTGATATATGGGGTTTAGGCTCTTATTTATTTCTCAATTACAAAAGGAGTTTCCCTGGCCTTTATTATTGATCTACAAGTGTATGCATTTATAGACAGATACTAAAATCAAAACCAACTGCCAACTTGCCTAGCAGTAGTCCACTTTAAAGCATAAAGACAATCAAAGAAAATGAATGGCTCTTTGATTGGGGAAAAAAATTAAAAAAAAAAAACTTTCTGTGAGTGGGATGCTATGCTGTTTGTTTAAAGGAAGGTTGTCTTTACCTGCAAGTGGATTCTGATGTACACTGTCCTTTTGTTTTATTAGTTTTTTATGGGCACAAGCAGATTTCTGCTAATTTAGGGATCCTATTTTCTGTTTCATCAATATTTCTGCTAATTTTGCAGGACAAATTTAGGAATGATGTTTACTTCCTTTGGCTATGGTGTTTTTGCATGGAAAATCTTACAAAGCTGCACGAACAAGTAATATTGGATGTACATGCTGTATAAATTAAAGAGATAACAGTAGGTACAAATTTAGAAACCACAGATTGGGTTTCAATATATCATGATAATACATATTCTTTCTCTACTAGATGTGACAGGCCTAAACATATCTTTCTAACAGATATATTTTTTTCCATACATCGTAAAAATACAATGTTGACTGAATTTAGTGTGAAATCCAGTAGAAAAGAATGTGAGTTATTTCCATACTTAATTTCTTGTGGGTTTTCTATGGTTTATGTAATTGCTTGAATATAAAGTGGGAAATTTGAATATAAAGTGGGTTTTCTAACTCTACCTGCACTGCACTACTAATTTTCTCTATTTTTCCTGGTAAGTTTCACACACTAATTGACTCTAAAATTCTTATTCCAATTTGGTAATTTGAATCTTTTCCTTTTGAGTCTCAAGTATCCGAGTTTGTAAGTTTTCATATGAAAGGACTAGGTTTTTTACAGGATCGAATTAATTGATGGAGTAACCATTAAATTGTTCCATGGTACACCTAACTAAAATAAACAAGCATGAATAGGTGGTTAGAAGAATTATTTCAGAATGACTTCAAACATATCCATTTAGGAATGTCATTTAGGAAACATAATTTTTTGAGCAGCTAAAGCCCATTAATTAAGAAGTTAAAAAAACCATACAAAATTTTCCCTCCAAGTCTAAGTTCTCTATTTTGCTGTATATATATTAGCCCAATCTAGCATCAACTGCAGGATATTAGATCATGATCCTGGCACAAAGCCCACTCACATTTGTCTCCCTCCCATAGCATATTTAGAGATGAAGACCAAGATATTGCGAGCGGATAAACTTATAAATTTAGTTGTTTTTGTCAATATTGATTCTACCTAAGCTGGGCAAGATTTGATGGGTGGAACTAGATTTCTTGATTTTCTTCTAAACTGTATTGTCATTTATAGTAGAGATAATTGTTGAAAATCTCAACTTAAACTGTTCTTCTTCAATGCTAGCTTCAATGTCCAGGTTTGTCTTTCATTTAAAAAATAAATAAAACCTTTATATTTCATGTCATTGTAAAGTAACTCACCTGCTTTAGTAATGGTTAGCCATTTCACTCTTATATTAGGCATTGGACAATATGGATGTTCTGACATCATGCAAAAGATCAGAAGAGTAATTGATCAGTTGGGTGATATGGCCATTCAAGCTTGGGCTGAGTAGCAGTAATGTCAGTTTTCTATCTTCGTGTTCATCACCTTTCTCGATCAAAAGTAAAATGTAGAACTATGGGTGCCAATGTCGATAAAACGTCCCACTTAAATAGAGGTGTGGAACTTGGTAGTAGTTATCTTAGTGATAGTAGAGTCTTCAAATCTATTATAATAGTGATGTTTATCTATTATTTAATTAGTAGCTCAGCTTGTACTTGATATGATCAGTATAATACACCACACTGTATAAATATATATGAGCTTGGTTGAATTGACATTTGAAGAAATTATTGAATTGAATTGAATGGTCTCAGATATATTTGTTGATACATGGATAATTAGTTGATCATGTCAATCAGGGACATTTGAATGAATGAAGGAAAAATAGTTAATTTTCATGCTTGAGACCAATAAAAAATGAGACCCAGTAAGAATATTGGGTTTATTAAAATTCGATTTTTAGGTTTTTTCAATGATTTTTCAAACGCCGCCAATAAGTTCAAAAACCAAAAAAATCAATAGTGGCGATTATGAAATTGCTGGCAAAACCTTTCCCAGCGATTTCAAAATCGCCACTATTGAGTTGAAAAACCATAAACACATTTCCCAGCGATTAGGAGATCCCTGGGACAAGATTTCCCGATTGAGTTAATCGCTAGGACATGATTTCTCGATTGAGTTTAAAAACCATAAACACCTTTCCCAAGATTAAAAAATCGTTGGAAAATCTTGGGATTTTAAATATGTTCGCATTGAAATTTGAAGTTTAGATTGTAGAAAATCTAAAATTTTCTTCTCAGCAAACATGTTTTAAAAAATCCAATGATCTCATGTATCAGGTGATTTATATTGTTTTATTTTTTATTTTTTATTTCTAATGACATATTGTTGGCCAAACTGAGTAGCGTGCCCAGAGATAGTAGAGTTCTTAAAGTATTTTAAAAAATTATTATAAAATAGTGTAATAGAACGAGTCGTCTATACGTAGACAAATCACGATCAATCAATTAACATTATTCCTTAATTATAATACATATAGGCATATAGCTCATCCAGAAATCTATCCAGTTTGTTTTAAAATGTCGATTTTGAATTCTAAATTCATAAAATATATTTGAATCGATCATTGTCGAAACCATGTTTCTATGTATATATCAGATCATATTTACGTGTCATGACATAGCTACAGTACCTCTCAATTTAATTCTTCTATTGATTCTTATGATAGTTATTTATGTTTCTCTGGAGGTCTTCCATTCTGTTTTGAAGGCCGCAAGAGACATAAAATGATCTCATAAATTAACGTGGCATGGTAATGCCAGGTTAATTTTTTTTTTCCTAATTCCCCCTCCTCTCCCTCATACCCCTCTCTTCCTCCCCCTTCCCTTATCTCTATTCCAAACCCTTGAGCCCAGCGCTGCCACAACCCCTCGATGTCGCTACTACATCCTCTCACCAATGTTGTCACCACCTTTCTCGCCTCTCACCGACGTTACTATTGCACCTCTTAATGCAGCCAAGCCATCTTCCTCGTTTGGTAATCGATGTCAGACCATGGTCATCGTCTCTCCTCATTGGCAGGTACACGGTCTCTCTCTCTCACAATAAAAGGGGTGGGGAACGAGGGTAGAGGCTGGGAGTGAAAGGAAAAAAAAAACTTAACTAGTGTGACACGCAAGTCAATTTGTAAAATTTGTGAGATCTCTTTATATCTGTAGTGTTTTTAAAAATATATAAACAATATTATATCTACAAAGAAATCTTAAACTCGATGTAAGACGTTATATATATTTATTTTAATTTTAAAAAAATTTACAATTTGGCGAACTACGTACTATGTTAATTTATAAGTTTGAGTTTATAAAATTTATTTGAAAATGTATAATGAATTATATGATGGGAGCTAGTTGTTACCTTTTCTTCAAGCCCTACCCCCTGATCTCATGGCTTATGTGGAATTTGATCCCAACGCATGTTCAACCAATTATTTATTAATCATTGGTAATTATCTCAAATAATATATTGGGTTTGGGTTAGAGATTGTGGGCGGGCATGACCCACTATCTAGTGTCTAAAGTTGGGGAGAATTTTACTTGTTGATCAAGTTACATTTTTAAGCTTAATTAATCATAATGAAGTAGCGGACCCCATTTAATCTGAAACAAAACGCTTCTGACCGGCACTTGCTGGTTTCACCTCATTAACAACAACTAATAAAAAGATGTCATCTCAATATTACATAAGATAACGCCATGATGTTCAATATATGTGATTTTTAATAGAAAGAAATACCCTACCAAAGAAGTTTTCTTCCCTTTTCTCTGCCTCTCATACCCGACGAGTTATCTTGCTGCCACCAGCGACCACTACCGGTTCCACCACTCGTTGCCGCTACCCGCAGACAACCACTAGCCACTAGTTCCATTCTTGTTGCCGCCACCAGCAGACAACCACCCTGTCCAATGTCCAGCCAGTCCATCGTTGACGCACCCAGTCCAACGTCTAGCCACCACTACTAGTCCGATGCAGCCACCACTCATCTCCATAAAAATGTTTTGTTTCTTAGTTTAAGAGATTCAAATGGTATGGATAAAAAAATTCAAATGCTTTTTTCTTCCCGTCATATTGATGTCCCTATTTGCATTTTACATCCATAAGAAATGTTTCGGTTGTGGTCCATATGAAACATTCTCATATGTATTGAGGTGGGTTTGTTTTATTCTTTTGTGATAAAAGATAGACATGTGAAACCAAGCCAATTTTTCTAGTTTTCAACCATGACATAGGTGTGGGAGACTAGAAATGTGTTAAGGCTATTTACAAGAAAATAAAATTGAGTGAATCGATTGTTGTTTTCTATAAGTTACTTGCTAATGCTCTGCGGTTTATGTTGACTTGGAGATGCATGCATTCCATTTTCTACTAAAGGACACTAATACAAACAACCTTTAAGGTATTGGGAATTTGCAGAGAGGAGAGAGGTGAGGGATTTGGGTTGAAATAGGTTGGGGCGGCGGGGGGGGGGGGGGGAGAGAGAGAGAGAGAGAGAGAGGGAGAGAGAGAGAGATTTAAAAAATTATGTGCAAATTATGTGCTGTGCGTTCACATCCTTGGGCAGCCCATGGATTGGCTACGTGGCAGCAAATAATTGGAGGATGTTTTTAGCCTTCCATCAGTCTGACCAGTTAGAAGATTTTTTTCAATATGAAAATTTATTATTTGTTGTCTACTTAACCATTGTACTACATGTAAGTTTCATAATGAATTTCACTTTTTTTAAAAGAAAAATTTACACTAGACTTGAACACATTTAGACTACTAATCTAATATTACGTATTAAAAAGTAATATAATACTAAATATAAATTTAGGGCGTATAATCATTTTTTAAATGTGGAGACCCACAATTTAAATTAATTTGTTTTATTTCGATCTATTTTTTTAAAAGTTACCGTAAGAAAACTTGTACACCTGCCCAGCCCAACTCATTTTAATTGATAAAGAATTACACTTTTTCACCGCATTTTATAGTCTGTGTAGGAATGAAATATTGCAAGAGTAATGATACAAACATAATATTTTTTACAAATTTTGTAACAGCCCGTTAGAAATTCAATTGTGAAATTTCTATTAACTTTAGGAATCTCGTGAAAAAACCCATAAGTTTTCACGAATCCATTAATCGTATAGGTTTTTGTCTAACTACATAGTTAGTGTTATTATTTACTATGGTATCAGAAGTGTATTTTTGATTATTGGAGATAGTTAGAAGTGTCAAAATGTATTACGATTTGTGCCATTAGACTCGGAGGATTATTTAAAGTCTTATGGCGCAATAACATTTTTTCATATTTTCGGACAAAACGTCTGTTCAAAACTGTAGATATTATTGGATAAAAAGAAATATCTTGAGGTAATTTTCGTGAATATTATTGGGTAAAAATATTTTGAGTTGATTTTTATAGATATTATTAGATAAAAATATCTTAAGTTGATTTTTGTAGATATTATTGGATAGAATATTATGAGATAATCTTTTATAGATATTTTGGGTAGGAGAAAACCACACTCAACTCTCAACTCCAGCCTTATCACCTCCCTTATCTCGTCCATAAATGTGTCCAGCCAGCACCCATGAACTTATCTTCAATTACTCCTTCTAATAAAAGATTATCAAACACTCTCTCTCGGACAGATTTTAGGAGATCTTTTGCACGCCCATTTCGAAGCTGTTGTAAGTGTTTTATCATAAAGTCTCCTTCATATAAATTGTTCCTTTTTGAGTCTAGTTTACATGGATATCTTATTTGCCCCATTTGAAGATTATTTGGTCAGTCAAATATTGTGTAAACTATAAAAAGGTCATTCTGGGAGATAAACTGGAGAATATGTTATAGTTTGGAGTTTTTGACCAAGCTAATGGATAGATATTGGTCCAAAATTTTTATGGAGTATTGTTAACATGTATATGTGACTATTGGTTGAGGATTTTTGCATGATTAAAGGTTTTGATGAAAGATGTTGTTAGATTTAGAAACTTAGAAACTGGAAGAGGAAAAACAGTTTCTGTTTTGAGAAAGTTTAACTCTTTGGTGGTCTAAACCTATTCTAATGACTTTGATAATTTTATTGGAGGATCCTAAACATCTTATATACATGTTATATTATTATTTTGAAGATATTTGATGTTAGTTTCAAAGATATGAAATTTTATGCAAAGAGATATTCAGATAAGCCAAAGTGTGGATATTCTTAGCTATATTTATGTTTTGGTTAATTTCTAACCATGTGATCTTGAATTAGAAGCTTGTATATGTTTTAGAACATCTTTTTAAACCATGTAATGGTTTGGTTTGAAGATCATATATTTATAAGTCATAGATCAAGAGATTTATCAAAACTAGTTGAGGAAAAAGTTCCTGTTTTTGGACTAAGTGTAAAACCAAAAACTCCAAATGTTATTTGGTGATTTTGGTGACTTTAGTTTGATGATTTAAAGCATGGTTGATGTTAGGATGATATTATGAATATGTTAGAAGTACGATTTGATTTTTGAAATTCTTGGAGATGTTTTGATTTAAGGTCAAAACTTGTGATTCAAGTGCTTGGATCTTTTTACAAAAAAGTTTGGTGTTGATTATTAGCTTTTTCTAAATGGATGTTTTAAGTATGGTTTTGAACTTAGGATTGTAAGATGTTTGTTGCAAAATTTTGGTTTAAGCATGAGTTTTGAAGTTGGAAGGAATTGCAACAAAAATAAAGGGAAATGGCCTATGGATGTTTCGACCATAGTGTGTTCTTCATAGTTGTGTTTTGTTTTAAATTTTTCTGAGTTGATATTTAAGTTTAGGACAAAATTTACATGAGGAATGTAAATTTTGGAAACTTTTGGAGTTAGTATGCAAAATTCTTAAGTTATGGGTAAAACGGTCATTTTCCCACATGTAGAGAGTAAAATGAAAATTTTACTCTTTAAGTTAGTATTTTCCATATTTCAAATTATTAGTGATTTAGTTCTAACTTTTAGAATCACTAATTACAGTTCCTCGTGATCGCACTTGAAGTTTTATAAGAAACGCGGAGATCGAAGTAAGTTAGCTTTTAACTTACTAGCAGTCTACTGTGTATGTGTGCTAAGTAAAGGAACTATAGTGTATGTATGTATGTTATCATATATGTCATGCCATGCCAAGTTATCACGTAATTATCTATTATACAGAATTTATTCTGTCATCAATTTTTATCTGTTACATAATATATTCTGTCATGTATTACTGTACATTACAAGTATGTCATGTTAAATATGTTGTCTATTATATGTTATGCCATGTTACGAAATGTTTCTATCTCAAGTTGGTCATGTATTTCAAGTTATGTTCAAATCAAGTTATGTTACGTCAGGGCTCCAGTCCTTTAGTTTTCTAGTCACGTTTCATCTTGAGTACATTCAGTTTGTGTAGAATACATGGGGCTACAACAACTGTGGAGTATGTATTTAACAGCATTGTGATGTGTAAAATACATGGGGCCACAACAACTGTGGAGTATGTATTTTTCATGTTAAGTCAAGTTTGCGTAGAATACATGGGGCCACAACAACTGTAGAGTATGTATTTACACGTAGAATACATGGGGCCACAACAACTGTGGAGTATGTATTTTTCATGTTAATTCAAGTTTCAGAGTAAGTTCATACTAAGTCAAGTTCAGTTCATGTTTCAATTTAAGTTATGTCAATTATGCTTTAATTATTTATGAATTTGATTATACATTTATGCTTTTACTGTCATCCATGCATCATTAGCATGTGTGGAAGTTTTTTGTTAACTTGCTGAGATTTGAAATCAAATCTCACTGTGGTAGTCCCAACTACCATTCCCCTCGAATGGTAGATCTTGTTACAGGACCTGAAGGAGGATCAGGAGCTGACCAACTAGACACAGTCGATTGAACGACGGTGCGTCGTTAATGTTAATATAGTAGTTAAATTACTACTTGTACGATGGAGTTGCATCTCCAGTACTTTTGGATCATAACTATTTTGGACTAGTGTTGTGATTTTAGTTGTTCAATAGGTTTTTATGTATGGAGTATGTTTTAAGCATTTGGGATATTTTCAATTTGGTGCATAGTATTGCTAAAGAAAAAAAAAAATTATCCGCTGCGAATATTGCATATTGTTAGATGCATGTCAGGAACATTACATCTTATATGTCATGAACGGGGGCAGGTAACCTTATGTTGCATGTCTCGACGCTTCAAATTTCCGTTCGATCCCAAATGGAATTTGGGGGCGTCACAATTTTCTTCACAATTATGTTTTAAAATGAGAGTAGTTTTATAAATTAAAATTATTTTTATAAGTTATTTTATAAAAATCCCATTCATCTAAAAATGGTTGTATGAAAAATTGTGTAGGTTTTTATATTTTTAGTATTGGAATATCATAAAAATCTACGAGGAATATAACTTTCCAATGCACAAGAAGGAAGCTGGCTGGCATGAAGGGACATGAAGATCACGCAGATGATATATATATATATATATATATATATATATAATATACTACTTGTGGTTCAGAATTAGCCAGCGGCCCAAAGAAATCTATTATGGCGTCTAGCTATATATTATTGACAGAACCTCATGGACTGACTCGAGATTAAGGTTAGATCGAAGAAGACGATGCATATATGGACAAATCGTATAATGTCAAACATTTGAATTTTGAATATTCTTCTAATTCTTAGCTCTTAATTAATGAATGATACGTCACGGCTTCTAATGCCTGCAACTTCCCTATAGACCACGTCGCTTATCATCTCTGACTTCTGAAAAATACTACTACTACTAGTACTGAATATTAATGAAGTTGAATATGTATGCATGGATGTTCATGTGTGGATCACAAATTAATTAGTCATTACGTAATATTCCTTATTTAATGATCTTTTTCAATTGCCGTTAATGATCACGCTTTGAAAAGTGCCACATTCCAGCGCGCAGGCTGCAGGCACCACCACCTTAATTACAAACGCGCGTCCGTCCCATGCATGGATGCAAGTCATTTTCAAGTTAATTATTGATAATCATCACATTAAAATTGAGCACGTCTATTTCAGAATATTTGTGCGTTCCAGATCATCAAATTAAGCCGTTTCGCTTCTTTCTCTACAAGACTTTTTTCTTTTTTGGCGACAAGGAAACAAAAGGTGGAGAATCATCTACAAGAGCCCATTGTTAGTAATAAAGAGAGAGTTGACAGTTGAAAATGATATAAAGGAAGTAGAATTCAACTATTCTGAAGGAGGAAATTAGAAATATCTATAAAATGACGGAATTACTATTAATGTAGGGGTATGGAATAGCTTTATAGAAAAAAGACTTCTCTACCATCTCGGGGGGCTCTCTGTATAAGGGAGATATTTTCTTCAACGTCGTGGAAACCATATTAATTTTCTCCATGGCATCGAAAATTGTATAAACATCCAAATTGTGGGCCATGTTGAATTCCAATCGGGTCATTTAGTAGAGTACTAGAAAAGTCAAAACTGAATCATCTATCAGCCAAGGAAATCTATTCTGGCGTCTATATCGAACAATTAGTTAACAAAACATGGTCTATTCATTTTCCTTGAACCATGCATGCGCGCATGTTGCATTAATCAAAGATTCAAAATCTGGATTTGTCACCATGAACCATGCGGTTTTATTACGTTTGACTTCTACTATGATGTCGGGATTAAAGAGATTGACTTTCCACGTTTCCTACCTATGGGATTATAATCGGTGTGCATGCAATGCCTCAATGTGCTATTGTTATTTATTTTTATTTATTTTTTAACAGTGAGTTGAATTAAAATGGAAAGAAATGAGAATTAAAAATAAACTAAAATCTTATTAGAATATAATTTTTTAATATAATTTTAATTTTAAAATTTAAAAAACTAAATTATTTATTATATTTATTTAACTTTAAAAAAGTATAATAATAAAAGAAAAGAAAATAAATTAAGATGATTTTTTAATCCAAATATCACCTCAATTTACCACTGTGCGTCGAGGTCTTCATTTTTTTTAAAATAAACAAACTATATTCATTCCTGTATCAATTAACTATACTGCTTTGTATCTATTACAATCAAGTGAACTAAATTCTCATGAACCTCTTCAATCAAGCCCTGCTCTCCTTCCATTTGCAATGCCATTTTTGCCAATTGATATGCAACTTCATTTCCTTCCATGTGGATAAAGGCCAGAGACCACTGCCCATGTTTGTTCCACTAAATCTTGATGTCCTCTGTGATCTGACCCTTCTAGGATTCGTCTTCTTCCACAGCTTGCACATTATCAATTAGCTCCTTAGCATCCCCACTACAAGAAATAAGATCATTTCCGGCAACCAAAGTAGCCGGAAATCATACCTAAGTTAGCCGCTATTAAGCATTACTGGCTATATATATATTTGCCAAACAATAGCCGCTATTACAAAGCCAAGTATGCATTTTTTTGGCTACTTTTGGAATAGCCAGAAATACACATTATTTTTGACAATAATAATAGCAGCAAATGTCAAAAAATTTGTCGCAAAAAATTTTGCCAAGATCCATCATTCATCGCCAATTTCATTTGCGGCAGATTATGTTCGCTGGAAATAAGTTGTTGTAGCTACAATTTTTAGCCGGAAATAGTTACTGGGCTGTTGGATTTGGCCAAAAATTTTATTTCGGCTGACTATTTTTGCCGGAAATGCTTGAAGTCTCAGCATGCTTTTTTGGTTCCTATGTTGTTTTTTCCCTGATAGTTATTTATTTTATGACAGGTACCTATTAATAAATTAAAAAACACTATATTTGGAGAAAGTTATATTTACTTATAACATCATTCAGATAACCTCAAAGTACCACTGCCAATGTTTTAAGTTTTACACCATACGATCCAACATATCACAATCGAATATAAATTTACAAGTGAAATTTTTTCTATATGGGTTGAACTTTGATTCCATTGATCTTTAACAGCTTCTGAAATGTTTTTGCTCTATATTTCTTGATATCTTGATATCTTGGTTCAATCCTATAAGAAACATAAACAAAAAATAAATCATAAGGTTTTAGATTTATATTAACCACCATAAACAAAAAAGTTACAAGAAAGACCATCACTTTATATTTAGTTCAAATAAAGCAGTAAAAAACCTTTCTATCACAACTATACATTGACAAGTTTCAACTTACACAGCGCTTGTACACTTCACGACTATAAATATTATTTATATATATTGACCATATAATATATGTTAATTGAAGCGTACATGATTCCATTAATCATATATAATAATAGCAAGAAAATATTAGTATCGGATGACAAATTAATAAATTAGCTTAGTATAGTAGGTAAGCTGGGACTATATATATATTAATCTAGCATATAGTTATTTGTTTGTTATGATCATGATCTCAAATCTTTTTGTGATTTTTTGTTTAGGGATTATTTATATATATATATATATTAATCTAGCTAGTAGTAAGTTGGTACCATCTCTTTGTGATTTTCTGTTTAGGGATTATTATATATATACAGAGATTATAGATAGGAGACTGTTAGAGCCACACAGAGAGTGTCACGAGAGTTTCTATGGATCCAGAAGTGTAATGCCTAGGCAATGGCTCTTTTCCGGAGGACATGCATGCAGGTGGCTAGGCTATAGCTACCTCGACAATGACTTTTGCATATTGAAAATGATAGGATTTAGGAAAAAGTTGTAGTATACCCAATTAGTGTATAAAAAATAAGACTAATTGGATTCCATGGGTCCTTCCAACTAGATGGCAGCACTTGACATTATAGTAGCAACTCTCAATGGGGCTTATAAGTGCATATCGTACTGAATATGCAACAACCTCATGTACACATACATGCTACCTACACTGAATTTGGAATCTCAAGCAATATTAATTAAAAGAACCTATTGTTATTCAATTAGATGGTTCCTAAGAGAATGGTGTCAGATTATTATGACTTCTTGATCTAATACTATTAATTATAACTAGCCATAGATAGAGCCTGTAAAATGTGGGAAAACAAGGACTCAAGTCTGATAAAAAAAACTAGTCATCAACCCATTATTTTAAGGCTTGCATCAATCAAACAACTGGCCACCTCTACCTTCATAAAGTTGGACTGCTATGATAATGAAGGTGCAAAAATTGAAAACAAAATAGAAAAAAAAAAAAAAAAAGCAGAAACGTGCGTGGAAAGAAGATTCAGCTTTAAGTCCAACATTAGTCACAAATATGCAATGCAATTCAGAATAGTTTTGAGTTAAGCCAAAAAACGTGATTCTAACAAGCAATGTTAAATACTCTATAAGGGAGGAGTAGTAGTAGTTGCTAGGTTTCTATGAGGGAGCATCTGTGCAGAGTTAAATACTCTTTACACAAGCCACATGCATTCAACTATAATTAGGGTACACATTCACCAGTAGTACCGATAAAAAATTAATTTTGTATCTATCCCAATTAATACTTTGTTGATGGGTAATACACAAAGAACATATACATACACAATATGGCTAAATAACACAAGTACAATATGGTTAAATTAGATCTAAGAATATGGCACTTACTTTGAGAATAGATATCCTTCAACGTCATGTTTTTCATATGTAATGTTCCAATTATCACATATTCAAAACCCAACTTTGAGCATAACATCATGGCTCTTCCTAACACATAACTTTCTACCATATAAGGGGTGCTTCCACCCCTCCTTACAGCACACAACGATGCTAGGACATCACCATTGCTCTGATTTCCCACATCTAAGGCCCCATCAAAGTTAGCTTTATACTTTGGCACTTCTAGTCTTTTCCAGATGCCCTTTCTTTCTCACCACCCCATCTTATTTTATGAAATTGCCTATAACCAAGTTAGCTTTATGAAAATCTTCGAGTCCTACCAAAGTTGTCTGTACAATTCTGCCTAGACCAGTAAAGACATTTTGAAAAATCCATTTATTTCTTCTATACCATATATCCTTTATTATAACAACCACCCCTTCTAAATTTTCCTTTTTGAAGCTTCTACATAGATCTAGCCATAATTGTACAAAATCCCTTCCCCCCATAGGCCATTTATGTACTGGACTATTTTTCTCACCCCACACATAAGAAGCTACATGATAGCTCCATAATGAATGCATTATAGATTCCTCTTTAGCCATACAAATGGGGCATCTCAAATCTTCAACAACTTTCTTATGCCAAAGGTTCAACCTTGTTGGTAGAGTATTATTAATAGCACTCCACTAAAAATGCCTTGTAGCACTAGACACATGCAATTCCCATAGTCTTTTCCACACTTCATTGCCCTCCCATTCATTAGAAGAACCACACTCACCTGCCCATTTCCTCTGCTGCACCAAGTCGTAAGCACTCCTAATTGAATACTTACCATTTTTTGTAGGCCACCACATCAATTTATCTCCAGCACCTACCTTACTAGTTGGCATGGCACGTATCAATTCTACCTCCTCTTTATTGATTATCATAGCCACTAAATCTTCCTTCCAGTTTCCATCATATTCATTTAACAGATCACAAACTCTGGCATCAACATTTAGCACTATCACAAGTGACTAAATACAATGGGTAATAGGGGTTGGGATCCATTTTTGTCCCCATATTCATATAGATTTGCCATTCCCTACCCTCCATAGCAACCCTTCCTTCATCACTTCCATAGTAGGCTTTATACTTCTCAATATCAAAGAGGTTGATTTCCCAAGGGGAGCATTTACAATTTGAGAGTGCTTGTAATACTTTTCCTTGTAAATTTTTGCCACTAGGGACTGAGGTTTTTTTAGTAATCTCTACCCTTGCTTTACTAATAATGCTCTATTAAAACAAACTTGATCCCTAAAACTCAAGCCTCCCTTGGCCTTTGCCATTCCCAAACTACTCCACTTCTTCCAATGTATCCCACTTTCCTTCTTCCATTGACACCATGGCCAGAACCTAGAAATCATGCCTTCAATTTTGCAACACAATTTCTTGGCCAGCTGGAATATGTTCATTAAGTACATAGGAATAGGTTGTAGGATTACCATTATCAATACTACTTTCCTGCTTTAGTAAGAAAATTAATCTTCCAATTTTGTAGCTTTATCCAAACCCTTTCTTTTATGCTTCGAAAAGCATTGTATCTTGACTTTCCTACAATAGTCAACAACCCCAAGTACTTCTCATAACTAACAAATGCCACAACCCCTGCCTCCCTAAAGATCACCCTTCTCACTTCCATTTTCGTGTTGGAGCTGAAAAATATATATGTCTTCTATTTGTTTAGGGCCTGCCCAAAAGCACTCTCATAGATTTGTAAGAGAGAGCATATGTGCCTCCATTCCTCCTTCTTGGCTTTGCAAAACAGCACACAATCATTAGCAAATAAAAAGGTGATTCACTCTTAGTCTCCCTGCTGACCCCACAATCCCTTATGTCCCCTTGTGATTCAACTTTCAACAACAATTGACTCAATCCCCTAGTGCAAATAATAAACAAGTATGGGGATAAATGATCCTCTTGCCTTATTCCTCTTGAAGGGATTAGTTTCATCCCAGCCTTCCCATTTACCAAAACTGAATAGCTTACTGGGCTAACACATCTCATTACCAAACTACTAATTTTTTCACCAAATCCTAGCCATATCAACATAGCCTCCAAAAAAGTGCACTCTACCCTATCATAGACCTTGGACATATCTAATTTGATTGTCATGCTTCCCATCTTTCCTTTTTGCCTTATCTTCACAGAATGTAACATTTCATATGCTACCATGATATTGTCAGTTCTGAGCCTTTTGGGAATAAAGGCACTTTGGTTTGAGGAAATAATCTCAGGCAAAACTTTCTTAATTCTGTTTGCAAGGACTTTTGATATAAGTTTATGTAGCACATTGCAAAGGCTTATAGGCCTAAAGTCCTTCACATTATAGGGTGTTTTAACTTTTGGAATTAGCGTAATGAAGGTGTGATTTAAGCATGTCCAGCACAGCTTTACAAGTCTCTTCCCTTACAACACTCTAGTGATTTTAGTAAAAGCCAACCCCAAAACCATTAGGCCATGGTGACTTAAAAGCCAACATCTGTTTAAAGGCCACCATCACTTCTTTTATAAAATCTCTCTCTAACCCCCTTCTCATTCCCTCGTTAATTCTTGGTTTAGTTGATCCCACAACCTTTATAACCTCTTCAATAGATGGACTTTAAGAGGAGAAGAGATCTCATTAAAATGGCCCCAAAATGCAGCCTTAATTTTTAGTTCCTCATTTACCTACCTTCCTTGCACATCCATTAGAGATTTAATAATATTTTTCTTCCTTCTTTGACGTGCAAATGCATGGAAGGATTTTTTATTTTTGTCACCATCTTCGAGCTAGTGTTTTTTGTCTCCCTGTTTCTACCTCAGATTTTCTTGCTCCAGTAATAATCCTAACTCCTCTTTCAACCTATTTATCTCCCCTACGTTTTCTTGTCCCTCATCATCCTCTAGCCTTATCAACCAATCAAACTTTTCTTTAATTAACCCATCCCTTTCCACATATAAGTCTTTACTTCATCTACTTAAAGAATATCTGTAACTAGATAGTAACTGTTGTACCTTCTTCACCTGCCTAGTAATGTTCTTGTGTTTTCCCGATTCATCTTCTATGATTTTACTACATTCACCTTCCATACCCCCAACTCATTTCATACCTGAAAATCCTTCTTTTATATTGCCTATTCCCCCTCCCTTTAGCATCAAGAAACAAAGGTTTTTGATCTAACACCCAAGTACCTAGCACCTCTACCCCTACTTCCTGAAACATGTTCACCCAAGCATGATTAGCAACTACTCGATCCAACCTCTCTTTTATGAAGGTTATACCCTCATGGCCATTACTCCATGTAAATTTGTTACCAGTCCACCCTAGATCCAAGAGGCAAGTTGCCTCTAAAGTCCATCTAAAAGCCTCCATTTGCCCCTCACTTCTTGAACCCCTCCCACCTTTTCATTCTGGGCCACAATTTCGTTGAAATTCCCGATCACACACCACCCCATGCCGATAGGAGGAGCTAGGGATTTTAATAATTCTCATTAGATGCTCCTCTTCCTAGCCTCAAGGTTACCATAGAACCCCCTCAACATCCATTTATCCCCCACCCCCTCACTTTTGATCCAAACACTTATATGCCCTTGGGAATAATTCTTTTAACTCCACCTCATCCACATCTCTCCACAACAACAATAAACCCCTACTCATACCCCTCAGCTCAACCACCACACATCCCTCCATACCTAACTTCCTTTTTATCCCCTCAGCTTAACTAGTATTCAATCTAGTCTCTATTAAGAAAACAATATCAGGTCTCTTTTCCTTTGCTATTAAACAAAGGGATTGAACTGTTCGGGGGCTCTCAAGCCTCGACAGTTCCAGGTTAGGATTTTCATAATTCATGGCAGGGCTGTCTCGTAGCCTCTACCACTACAATTTCTGTCCCATCCTCCATTTCCCCCCTTCTACCTTATGTTTCTTTGTTTCCACCTCTACTTCTTCAGTAGCCACACCACCTCTTTTCCTTAGAATCAATTGACAAGGAGGATCAGGCGCCATACACTTACACTTACGTCCTTTCTTCGAATGCTGCTTCAGCACTGAACCTTCCCCGCCTCCACCCTCCGTCAGCACCACCATACTACATAACTGACCACCTTTTAGCCCCTGCCAATCTGA